>NW_007579123.1:134734-185929 GCF_000690725.1 Stegastes partitus | reverse complement strand
TCTTGCTGCGAGGCAACGGTGCTAACCACCGAACCACCTCAATCAAACCAAACAAAACATAATGTTTCATGTCACTTGCTCCATCTCGACTGAATTAAACTGTTGTGGGTGTGAGCAACTAAATCTCTTTCCTCCCAACACTATTCCAAACCCCACCCTTCCTTTTCCACAACAAAAGATTGCTGCTGATGTTTCATATCACAGGAAGAAAACGTTTTCTGGTGTGAAGCGTGACTGTGAGCTGCGTTGGTTTCTTTTCCAGTAAAATCACTGGAGTTACTAAAGTGCTTCGTTGTACCTGTCTCTTTCATTTAACCCAAAGGTTAGCATCTGCTGGAACAGGTAACAATTTTAAGGCCTATTTCTTACTCTTTTATCAGCATCTAATGCATCTTTCTCAATATGTCGTATGTTCGTCCAGATTTGTTGTATAATTTGTAATCAAATGCTGCTTTAGAAAGTGACATTATACTTTTAAAAAAAACTTGTTGAAGTGGTTTTAAATCAGATTACTTCAGCTGTGACCTGCTCGGCCTCTGCATGGCAGCCAGCCAGCCTGTATTTACAGAAAGGCTGCCCGAACTTTTTTCTTTCAGCTGATTTGGAAGGAAGAGAGACAATGAGGGAGAGAAAAGAGGAAGAGTTGATTTGCTTGGTGTTTTTTGGTTAACTTCCTATTTTCATAGAAACATAGCTCTTCGTTTTGCCTCCGGCTCCATTCAACACAGAAAATCCCACAAAAAACAGTTTTTGTGAATTTGACATTTTATGATAAAAGAGTAATTAAAGCCACTGCTTTTCAAACTCAAAATCAGTCTTTATATGTATCCAAACAGGAGTTTCCTGCAGATTAGAAACAACTCAAACACTGATTAGTCTATCTTTGTGTGTTTCACATCATCTGATAAGCACATGTCCATTTTAGACTTGACTGCAAAGTGTGTTTCTTCTCCATTAATGTCTCTTGTAAACATCAAAATTACCACTTCATCCTGACACGATTACTGAAGGGTTCTGGTAGTAGATTCTTGTCAACAGATTAATTTCAGAACTAGTGAGCGTTCGTAAGGATGCAGTCTTCAAACATGTTAAAGTGAAAAGTCACACTTACTATCTCAGCCATGAGGAAAATTCCTTGGGCGGTCGTGGTAAAATGCTGGTCGAAGGCCAAGGTGGAGGTTGAGATGTTGTACTCTGGTACAGAGGGAGTCCTGCGGGCCGACGCCACAGCAGATCTCTCCATGATGCACTGACGCAGGGAGCATGAGGGCTTCCAGTGTCGCTGCAGCAGAGGAAGTTGTTTTCCTGTCCGGGAATCCAGCAAGGACACTCATCTATTTTAGTGTTTCATTTGCTTTTAATTAAAAAAAATAACTTGATTTTCACACTGGTACTGAATAAAATAGTTCTGTCATTGTTTTTTCTTTTGTTGTGTGGTCAATAATAAATGCTGTATGATGTTACATTACATGCAGAGGTGAAAATAAATAGAAAGGAAATGCTAGATGACAGTCCCCCTCAGAGATATTCTTAGTTTGAGCAGAGGAACCCCGCTTCAAGACACTGATAACGACAGTTCTGCTGCTGATGATAAATGAAGCAGAAGAAAACGTGACGTCTGACCAACATGTTTTAGCCCTTTAACTGCAATTATTGATTATTTCGGTTGATACGCTACATTTCAGGCTGTCACTGTTTTCAGCAGGCCTGTGAAAATCAATTTGCAGAGATTCAGTCTTGCTCGAATTAATCCACCACAATAAACAATTTATCTTCTATGGTGCATTTAAGGAGACTTCGATAGTGAAGAATTGACAAACGCTGCTTAGAAAAAATGGCAAGATTAGAAGAAAAAAAAAAGATGGAAATTTTATGGTTTAAAGATGAATGTGAATTTGTTCTTTATTCTATTAAAAAAGCAGAGAAGGCAGACTGCTCCAAATGTTTAGATGAAGCATCATTGAAAATGGATATAACTGAAAGAAACCAGTGAAGATCAGTTAAGAGTTCCCCTCCATTGGCTTAAATGTCCTAAAAGTCTATTCTCGCTGTGTATACTGGAGGATTTAAATGTTCGTTGCGCTTCTATAAGGTGCAACGTGGATCACAACTAGCTTCAAACTCAATGTGATATAATAAAATGTGCACAGTATGTATAAATGTTGAACTCAGATTTACATGAGCGCAGAGAGACTTCACACCGCCAGCAGATAAATGTAAAAAACAGGCTTCTAGTGTCAAACTTCTGCACTGTGGAGCTCAAACATTCAAGTGAATGAGCATGTTTTTTATAGTCCATTTTACTAAGACCTTGTATTTATTAATTTCTAGTCACTAAGAGAGAAGCATGTTATAACAGTGTCCCCCTGCTGCAGTGCAGTAACAGAAGCAGTGACTGGCTTCGGCCACAGGGGGGCAGTAGCTCCACATGGAGACAGTACACCTCACTGGAGAGGCAACAGCAGAGCAAAGGGACAAAAGACACGAGGTGGAGGCCAAAAACAAGACTCACTGGGCTGGTTAATTGTCTGCATGGTGAGTGTGTAAATTGCTGTTTTCCCTCATTTGTTCTTTTTTGTTATTGTTTGGACAAAGCAACACTAATTCATTACCTGAGTTGTTCCTCTCCACACTAGCAGGCGTGCTGGAGGCCTCCCTGCATTCAGGTAGAAACTTTGACAACTGAATGATTTCAGCTGTTAGGAAAATTGAGTGGAAATGTGCAATGTGTGTGGTGATGGAAGGATTTTACTTTAGACCAGATTAGAAAATAAATATACGTACAAAGGCAGACGCTGATTACCAAATAGAAAGGGATTATGTGTTCCTTGGCTCTGGCAGCAGTTTCACCGGGAGGCAGTTCTAGTCTAACTGCGGTACAAGCGATTGGAATAACCAGGTGGCTATAAATAGACTAAAATTATTATAAAATCTATGAAAATCTTGAAAAAAATCCAAAAAAAAGAGAGATTTATTGGGATGGATCTCAACCTCTCTCTCCCAAGCATCAGATGCAAACAAATGCAGGATGCTTTGTGGTGTTCTGCAGCAGTCGATATCCTGGACTGTGCCTTATCTGACTGGATATTTTACATGCTTTATCTTATGCTACTTGATAGACTAATTCTGTCCTGCTGGGCACATTCTGCTCCGCACAGCAATATATCCACTGCAGCAATCTATACTCTGCATTACTCTCTCTCTCTCTCTCTCTCTCTCTCTCTCTCTCTCTCTCTCTCTCTCTCTCTCAACCATTCACTGAGGCAGTAGGCCAGCTTTTCTTGTCTTCCGAGAGCGACTCAGTGACTACATGTAGCCAATACATTAACAAAACTAATAGCCAACCAAGCACTTCTAGGACTGACAGCTGTCTGAACCCAGAGACATCCATCTTTCTTTGAGCCCAATAGATTTTCCATGTGAGCTGTTTTAAAGCTAATTATCACAGCAGAACTGGGGTCATTTCACTTTTGGTCTATTAATTAAAAATGGAAATACAATCTCAGTGTCATTTACTAATGTCAGTGCAAGAGTAATTATTTCTTGACAGATTGAAGGTGTGGAATAATGTGGTGCAGGATCACAAGGCTTGATCTCTGATTTTCACTATCATGTGGTTTTAAGTCTGTCTTCGATGTATAGTGTGCTGTTTTGGTCTGACATCAATACTTTGCACTTTATCACTTAAAACACACATAATGGAAGTTTTACAGCTTAGGTGTGCTTTACGAATTGTGCTGCCAGCACAGTATCTGGACTGAATGTATTAATAATGAAAGCTGCTGTCATTGTACTCACATTAGAGTCGACTCTCTCCTCAGCCTCACGCATGGGAAAACCGTGATTGATGACATCGTCAATTGCAGTTGCTCTAAAGTTATCTGAGAGCTTTCATTCTCATTGAATACCTTTCCAACTGCCACTACTTCCCCTTCTTCTCATTGCTGTCCTGCTCCACCTATAACTCTTCATCTGGTGGCCTTTACTTATCCTCACTAGCATTTATAGCAACACGTTGAGGGCCCGGTTTGCTGTAATTCTCCAGCTACTCAGTAAAATAAACTGGCATTACGGACTGGCCACATAAATGGTGAAAAGGTGATGGGAATTTTGTAAAATGATCTTTAAAAAAAAAAATCATATTATTTCATTACGAGCATGCACAGTGGAGGAAACTCCACCTGTGAGCTGGAGACCAACCTCCCAGCATATACCAGCATTAAGGATAGATCATACCTGTGGGTATCTGATAGGCAGCCATCATGTTCTTGTATAGCTGTAATCATAATTAGTAGCAATGGAGCAGGCTTTTCTGCTCATCAATAACCCCGTGCCTCCTGTAGTAGCCTCTCTTAGATTCCCAAAAGTAATTAAAATGAAGCTCAGTCAATTGTCTCTGTGGCTCAATTAAAATTGGGTTTCTCCTTTAATTCCCTGAAATAACACAAAGGCTTAGAAGCACACAGGTGATTAATGGTTATTTCCTTTTGTAGTGTTTTTCTGTGTGTGTGTGTGTGTGTGTGTGTGTCTGAGACGGCACACATTCTTATTGCCTTGGACTTATACCAGATTTTACATCATTTAATTAATGGCGAGGACAACAATGGAGATGGAGAAAGCCCATCCATGTTATTGTCAATCACAGATTTTAAGTCCACTTTAGCTTAATATGATCCTTGTAGGAAGTTTTAAAAAAAGAAAAACAAACAAACAAAAAAATCACATAAATGCAATGATATAAGTAGACCGTGAACAACAAAATACTACTTTGACTTTTTGAAAGAAAATGCTAATTTGTTAGAGTAACTCTGCAGAAATTTTACCTACGCCACAGTGTTTCACTTTCCCTGTTCATTTGATTGATTTGAATGAAATTAAAGTTAAAACCCGCTCTACCAGTGACTCACAATCAGAACAGTTAATCTGCCAAGTAATCAGAATCTCAGAGTGGTTTAATTGAAAATGAGAAAATAAAATGAGCAGAATTAGTTTTCCACTGACTCCAGAGGAAATTATGCAACAGACTAAAGATGTGCAGAGGTGTACCTTCTGTTGTTGTGGTTGTACCTTTTTTTCTGAGAGTGTAAAGTTAAAAAAAAAAAACTTAAAATAAAAAATGAGAGAGAAAACAAGGTATCACATCACTGCTGGAAATGATAGAGCTTTTATTTATTTAGTTTTTTTTTTTTGTCTCCCCCTACCCTCCCTTCCTTACAGTGGCTTCTCCATTCTCACCATTGTCTTCATTGCTTCGCCATATTTACACATCTCTGCTTCCCTCTAATTCTCCCCCAGCCCTGTCATCTCCTGCATGGTGTGTGTTTAGATTCTGCTGCTGTGACACAAAGCCTCACCATTGTTGTACACGAGCTGCACCGTTTACCGAAACTCTACATGCTAAGATGTGAATAACCTGAACTCCGCCTGAACCTCCCCATCCCCTCTACATGCATGCACACACACACACACACACACACACACACACACACACACACACACTAATAAATGTGCACTAGCCCAGATGCTGCACTGTAATTGGCCACTGTGGCTTCCCACTGTGGCAAAGATATTTTTAAAGACACACACACTAATCCTTGCCTCTGCAACATCTGCCACATCCCCCCCAACACATGTGCTGGTTAAATGTGCACTCTAACACACACACACGCACACACACACATACATAAACACACATCATGCACGCACTCAGGGTTACCATGAAGGCAGCCCCTCCCTGTTTAACCACCGGTCCTGACATCAGTTCTAAATAAAATGATGTGGTTATTCACCGAATGGCACAACCCCGCCCTCTGAGACTGAAACTGCTGCTTTATTCAACTTCAGCAGTGTTTCCCTTGGACTGTTTTCTTGGCTTTGCGGAAAGGCCTCTGGAGCAGTAAACATTTCTGATAAAACTTGAAGTGAATGAACCAGATTCTTGTCATGTATCGCCACGACAAACGTTCTTTTCTGTGCTTCTCACTTACCTGTCTTTACTCTTCTCTAACCTAATCTTCTGTCACAAACTTTTTTTCACCGGTTTCTCTTCCACACCAAGCATCGCTAACATTATCAGCTTCAAAAAGACGTGATTTCCCCCGACGGTCCCACCCCCAGTTTTCATTTTCTGTTTACCACGAGTGTTGCTGTCCGTGTGCGTTTGGCTTAACTAAAACGTGCTTTGACAGTAATTCTTCAATAAATAATTGCGACGTGATGCTAAACTTGCCAGTAGCTATTTGAGGTGGGAGCTCAGTAGAAAATAATAAATGCATGGCCCTAATTAGAAAATCCCTGAGAGGAAGCCATGGCTGCTTTTCACCTTTTTGACTCTGAGTTAATTACTTCTGAGAGTATACTGGGGTGATGTGATATTGTTTAAAACGGCTGCGATTCTGAGGTCTGGTCTTAGTGATATTTGTCTAAAATTGCTTTTGAAGATACTGTTTTAACCTTGTTGTCGCAGTGGAGAAAATGTGATGATATGAAAGTGGTAGCTAGTGAGAGTGGGTGACACGGATAAAGTCACAATCTGTAATCTAATCATTTTATGGTTATGCCGAAACTGTTTATGTATAAAATATCCAGATATGAGTGTCTGTTTCTGTCATTTCCAGTCAACTAAGTACCTGAACTCAAGAAACTTCTTCACTTTATTGCAAAAATTCAGAATAATCAGTATTCTCAGTTGTGCTCCAAGCTGGCACGTAAATGGTGGTCATTTGGTGATGCTTTTCAGTGAGACGCTCATGCCAGTTTTATTTATACAGCCTAGTGTCACGAATCATAAATTTACCTCATGGAGCTGTACCTTCTGCACCGGAAACAACACCCAGAAGCTTTGATTTCATTTTTTCTGTTTTCTCCGTGATTATGGTAATATTATGGAACATAAGAAAGGCTTGTTTTTAATGGCAGAAATTGTTTTATCGCTGCGGAGCGGTTTACGTCCGAGAGGCAAAGATGCTTTGTCCGGCAGGTTGGCGGAGAGAGAGAAAGAGAGAGAGAGAGGGAGACCTTCCATCTCTTGAAGAGCATTTACTATCTACTAGCCTTACTAGTAAAGAGAGACAGAGGGTGGGAGGCGGCGGAGGGGAGGCTGGGGGAGCAAAGAGAAGAGGGAGAGCGATGGATGTATCAAACAGCAGCCCCCTGCTGAGCGGGGAATGGAAAAGCTGCTGGCACCAACATGAATATTTCAGCAGATAGCTACAGCTCTCTGTACCCCCACCCACCCCCAGTCTGTCAGTCTCTCGCTCTCTGTCTCGCACCTTTTCCTTCCCTCCCTCTTAACCCTCCAGCCCCACCACCACCACCACCACCACCACTGCCGCCACCTCCTCCACCCCCAGCCCTGCTTCCCTCCCTTTACTCTCTCATGAAGTGGACTGTGATAATGAAGGGAGTGATGGAGATGCAGAGAGTGAGACAGAGAGAGAGAGGGAGAGAGAGAGAGACCTCTTCGGACTGGATTCTGGGTAGCCGAGAAAATGGCTCCTGAATGTAAATCCGTGAGTGTTGCCTCAACTTGGCTGCTCCCCCAACACCCCCCCGCTAGACACTTGTGATGGTTTGGCCCGGGGTAGTTAGACAATAAAAACAGAACAAATGGAACAAAACAAATATCAGCAGGCAGGGAGTTTCTCTGGAGACCTAAATAGATTTTTAACAGTCTGCTACTGCTATTTTTTTCAATAATTTAACCACTTTTTTTTTTTATTTTTTTTTTTTTTTAAGCAGTCATATTATCATTTCTATTTAGCGTGTGTGGATTTCTATGTAGCTGCTCTGTGTGTTGGAGTAATTATTAACACTAATGACTGATCGTTAGAAATCACTCGATCGGTAATGACTGATGTTTCTGATAATTTTATACAGCTACAATGCAAAATTTGGATGCACAAGTCACAGAAAAGGTGAGCTCTCGCCTGGAGGTGCAGTCTGTGTGATCTGAGCTTGTTTCCTACGCAAAAAAAAATAAAAATAAAGCGCTGTTGTAAATTTGTCTAGAAAGTGTACGCTTTAAGCCTGAGTAAAACAAGTCACTTGAGATTGGGAAATTTATTTGAATAATATTCAGACTTGATCTGCGTTGCTGCATCTTGTTCGTATTTTTGGCATCACACCCAAAATAAACAAAACCCTTGGGTTGCTAGGAGTCTGCCGTCAGAAACTTTTAGGGAATAGGGGATTCAATGTGTCTCATTCATCCTATTTTAAAAGCTCCTGTCATTGATTCTTTCCATTTTATTAGAAAAGTCATCAACCCCCCCAAAAAAACTAAATAGAATTGGTCCTTAAAGATATTTCTGAAAATACTATGATGATGAAGTGGTGAGAAAGCAAAATTTATATTTTGGAGGGTTGTTGATGCAAGAAAGGGGGTTGTTTTAATTTTTTAGTTTGGAGATGTGACGTCTAGATTACCTTGAACCTATAAAGGAAAATGGATGGACTCACCACGTCTGTTTCTGTTTTAATGATAACAGAGGCATCGCTGCCAATACAAACAGCCAAATAGCCTCGATACAGCCTCATTACTTGTGTTTATTTTCTCCTTCACAGTCTGTACCAAGGCCTCTAATAGCAATATTGATATAATTATTTTACTTAAACCCTTGCATAGGCAAAAAAAAAAAAAAAAAGTTTTTAATTTCACAGTCACAGATGCCAATATAGTCCCACTGTTTCTCCAGTGCTTCAGACCTCCAGTCTGTAGTCTCCTTGTGCAAAGTCAACCCTGATGGCTTCATCTTTTCTAAGACTTCAGACTTCTCACAACAAGGAAGATGACCATTGGAGGTATCATTGGATCAAATCTAATGTAAAGATGAACTTTAAAACACTTATATATGACTATGTTGATACAAGTTGAGGAAATGTTCCCCTTAAAGCAGAAATTAATTGTTAACGTTCTTTAAAATGTGGAGAAGTCACTGAAAAAAGTATGTGTTAAATGGTGATGCCATCCAAATGCTGCGTTGTTGCAGGTGGGGAATTGTTATCAGTCTAAAGAAAGTGAAGCCATTAAAGGATGGTAATGAACAGCCACATCGCTGAGTTAAATTTAACTTGTGTGAAGTTAATGAAAGTATAACAGTTTCCTTCTTGCTTGACTTTAAACTACGTGGTTTATCTTCCAAAGTTGGTCGATAAAAACGATTTTGTATGTTTTTGGTGCGCGCATGTACCCATCACACCCCACCTTCTCTTTCTGTCGGCCTATTTTTCACACACAGCAGCATGAAGGCAAAGGGGCTCCAGATTTCAGCAGTGTGGTAGTTTCTTTCTGCTGCTCTGCTGGCCTTGTTTTTGTTCGAATCATCCGCCAGTTTTAATGAATATCGTTCAGACTGTTCTCGCCTGTGCTCCCAGCGCGGCTCTCTGATTCATAGTTAATAACATGTTGAGTTTGCATCATGCAAAATGAAAAGGCCCACATTGCATCTCGCATTAATACTGAACAAAAACACTCAAAGGAATCCGCAGATGTGCTGCAGAACTCACACACGCAGTTTAAATAATTAGTGCAAAGGCAGTAATTAAGTTTTGATAGAAACTGCTCCAAAAATTTGGGAGATAACGACAACAAATGGTGGAAATGGTTAAAACTGGGAATGTAGAGGTCCTTTACTATCCCAATATCAGTTGTGTATTCTTCAGGTGGATGCTGCCACAGCTTCAAAAAGCTTTCTGCAACTGACCGTGACCTCTGTGCTGAAGGAGAAGTTCTTAACTCAGTATTAGCAAAGTGTTCTGTTTGAGTGTGTACCATGTGAGGTTGAGTGGGGTTCTACTGACTGGTTAGTTTTCCATCTGTGGATAATGCCTGTCATCATAGATGCCCAAGTGCTTGCCCCCGGCCAAGATATGGACCAATAGTGAACCCTGATAGCGCTACAGTGCTGCTAAATGAGTGTGTGTGCATGTGTGTGTTGTCTGTGTGGTACAACAGATAAGGGTGAAAGTGTGTGTATCTAGCTGGTATGTGTGTGCGTGTGTGTATTTAATAGTCTGCTTAGTGTTTCATGGTGGCAAATCGTTCGTTCTGTCTCATCTCACACACCGCTGGACAGCAGAGTCTGCACTCGCCTGATAACACACACATGTGCGCACACAACACATTCACACTCAGAGTCTTGCATACAAGCAGCAGCTTTCTCTCGCACTCTGTTAGACACTCCTGCACGCAGACACACACCGAGGCTACGCGTAGCCCCCCTCTCCCACCTTGACTTTACAGACCAGTAAACACTGCAGCCTGTTGAGTATCAGCCGGTCTGTTTGTCTGCGTGTTTACTGCTCTGCCTGTGTATTCCCTGCTGTCAGAGTCGGTACTGTTAGAGAAAGTTCTACATCTGTGAAGCCCTGTGCTGTAGTGGGGTTGGGGTTATGCACATACAATGTAAAGGCCAAAACACAGGTTAGCTGCTTTGATTCAGTGAAGGCTGTTATATTCTTCACCGGGCATTCTGTCCGTTAAACCAAAAATTCTGAATTTGTTACTATGACTTAAGTTATCTTTCTTGGGGGAAAAACAGAGTTAGAAATACGAAAAATTCTAACAATACTGAACACAGGTTTATTTCTATAGGACGTTTCAAAGTAGCACAAAACAAAGCCAACACAGATGAAAGAAGTGAGTAGGGTTGAATCAACACAACACCTGAAGATGAATACAAAATAACATGTCAAGCATTGAAGACATTAAGTTTATTTAGAAGCCACACTATCAAAATGTTTTGGGAGGTAAAGGGAGAGCAACTACAAATTTTAACTGGCACAGTAAGTCCTTAAAGCAAGGACTTCTCCCCAAAAGTTGCAATCCTTCCGAGTCAGACCCAGTCATATGGTGTATCCCTTTCAACAAGACACAAACTTGTGCATTGATGAATAGGCATGCACAAATAATGTACGACAGGTTGTGTGAGGCGATTTCCACATTTCTTCTCCAAAATTGGTCCAAAAACATCACAGAGTGCAAAAGACACTTTGCTCACCAGAGTCCCTCGCTTTGGAGACTCTCGTAGGAATCCTGCTGCTGTCTAATGAAGCTCAGAGGAAAGACTCATACAAACAACTGGAAACTAAACTTCAGCTCTTGTTAATATTCTATCAAAACCTAGGTTATGTTCACTATTCATTAGTCTCATTCATCTGACCTGTTAGTTCTTGTCACAGTAAAGTTTTATTTTTATTAACACATTAGTTGGAGAAAATGTAAAGCAGAGTGAGTGGGAAAGGTGTTTTAGCAGCAGACGGTGTCTTTTGGGTTTTGGGACCGATATAAAACCTTGCCTAAATAACACAATTAAAAGTGTTGCTGCTTGTGCGTGCCTGTCCATTAATGCAAATCCATGTAGATCAGACTTCATACATGTAACTAGGTATAACCAAGTAGTATTGCCATCTCAACTTTTTACAGAAAAATCACCAGAGCGCTCATTCAGACATGAAGCTGGCATTTTCAGAGGCATTCAGTGTAAAGGAGGACGTGTCTGAAAGGTGCATTACATACAAGCAGTCACTATTCATCCATATGGTGGAAAGTTATTTCTAAATGGCACAATGCCGTCACTTCAACAGATTGATAAAGCCGGTAATGTTACGCATCTCGTGTGTGAAAAAAGCCTTAATACGATCTCTCGTTGCGTTAGTTGAAACATATTGAGATGTGACAAAATCTTTAACATTCATGTGTGGCCGAAACTGTTTTTTTAATCAGGGAAAACAATATTTAACCAAAGGTTTGATGCTGTTACCAACGGCATCTAAGTTGTTTTTAATATTGCACATTTAAGATCCTAACTTGTTGCAGAGAAGAACTTTTCACAACCCAAAGAAAGCAGAACGCGATGTCAGAGTGTTTCCACTCTGCAATCAGCTGAAACTCTGTTTACCGACTAAATATCAGGGAGAATGTAAAATATATTAAGGATGGTGTGATTTTGGACAATTGATAAAATAAGAAATACATTGACAAAGATAAAAATAAAGAAAGTTTGAATTGACTATGGTTAGTCATTTTTTTATTTGGCACAAGACACTGAGTCTTGCTAAATGTTGAACACCAAAATGCTTCTAGCAGACCATCCAGCTGTATGTTCATTTAAGAACTTGTACCTTCAGTGTGACGTGTGCAGTTTTTCTGCTGCTTTTGGCAGTCCTGTGACTGAATGGGCTTGTGCTGTAATAGTTTACAATAACTAAATGTGATAAGAAGCTGGAGCTAGAGAGCAGATCTTAGAGGACTTTGCGAAGAGCAGGACTTGTATTATAAAGTTCAGAAAGGTGAGTATAACACACATAAGCATGTGTCCATAGGCTGTAAACAACCACTGCATTTCCCAGCAACATCGAGCTTTGCGTGTGTGTGTATGTGTGTGTGTGTATGTGTGTGTGTGTGTGTGTGTGTATGTGTGTGTGTGCCAAACTGCAAAAACTGCAGGTCGTCTTTTGCGTCTTTTTTCTTCGATAAGAAAAAAAACTGGGCCCACAGTAACATTTAGGCAGAGTACATTTAAACTGACTTACCGTTTACTTTAATCCGAGTACGTTCTCACACAAGTCATTTCACTTCTACTTGTAAAACGAGGGACACGGATGAAGAGATAGTAGCCCTACTCAGAAAGAAAGAGGGAGGAGGGGGGAAAATGGGGAGATAAGGCAGAGAAGAAGATAAGGGAGGAGCAGAGTTTGGAGGATTGATAGGAGCAGTGGAGATGAGATGGAGGTGGAGAGAGTCCAGAAAATGGAGGCTGGAGCAGATGAGAGAGGGATAGATAGGTGAGCTGAGGAGAAGGAGAGAGCAATCAAATCTTTCCAGCAAAGAGGTTATTAAGCTATTGAACTCACATAGAGCAGTAATAGATGGCAATGAAGCATGTGTGTGCAGAGTGTGTGTGTGCGCTGCGTATGTAAAATGGAGGGTTAACACTGCTGGCTCTTAATGGTAATTCTGGCCCGTCGCTCTTCTAAAGGCCATCTCTGTGGGCCATCAGCCAGCCACACACAACCACCGGCACACTGCAAATGTCACCATTATCACAGTGGGCTGAGTGTGAGTGTGTGTGTGTGTGTGTGTCTCAGTGTGTGCATGTTGAATTATTTCCCTGTTTTCTGCTCAGTCAGTTCTCATTTCTTGCTTTTTTCCCCCCAGATTTCTCTCTCCGTGTGTCTGTCTTGTTGTATTTCTCTTGGACCTTAACATTCCTACTCTCCTCTCTGCATTGACCAGACAGCCTGTAAATATTTACATGTACTGAAACTACAGCGATCGATCTTTGTCCATTTCTGTCTCACGTTGGCAGGGATCGGTTACATCCTCAGATCTGTCTGTCATTTTTTTTTCCAGCTCTGGTTCGTTATTTATATTATCGGTGTCTCCAAAAGCCACAGATATAATTTCAACATTTCTTTTAAGCAACTCGTAGCCAACATTGTCCCTCATGTGCAGAAAATGTTTCATCAACACCGTTAAGTCACTGATAATGCATTGTCGACACACTCGTCAAGAGAGAATTCAGTTTTTCTCTCTGGAAAACCTTGTTGCTTTGGGTATTTTTGGTTTCCGCTGAAAATATAAGTAACAGGGCTGTTTTGATGTTTTGTTTTTTTCCCCCCTATCTGTAGACACATTTTTTTTGCCATTTTACAAGTTGTTTTTTTTTTTTTTGTCATGTTGTAAGTGATAAAAATATTTACATGGCAAACTTTATTCTGATTTTGTTCCCTTTAGCTGCTTGATTTTGTTCCATTTATCATTTCTTACAGAGCTTTGAGTCACAAACCTTGAAATCACAAAGAAAACATTTAAACAGTGTGCACGGATCTCACTTTGAATTGTGCATTGCGAGGTCTGTGGACCTTCTTAAAATGAGTCATTTTTGAGTTTTTTTATTCAGTGGCAGCAGAAGGCTTTATTTCAATTTGTATTCAGAAACAAACTCCCACACGAGTGTCAAGATGCATCACTGGACCTTCCGCACTTGCAAAGCTTTTCAGTGAACTGTGTCTTATACAGTATGTTCCTGCATAATGAGTGTTTTGTTCATAGATGAAGAGATTTTAAATGTTTGGCACAGACTGTTAAGACATGGATTTCATCTTAGAGTCAATGTGTGAGGATTTTTTTTTATGTATGGACGTGAAAAATAGAAAAATAACCAGATTTTGGTATAATATAGTGATTCAGTTGATTGATTACGATACAATTTTTATTTTTTGCAGTTTTAAGACAAGCAGTTAGGTTATTATTATTATTTTTTAAAGGGCATGCGTTTCTATCTATAAAAAGCTGTAATTATTCTGGCCTTTATGTCATCATCAGTGATTTTTTTTATATGTACAAAAAGCAGCCGTACATCGACATCTATTACTGTGTTACTGATGATTTCACCTTGACAGTCATTGTAGGATGATATTTCTTTTTTGGGATTGTCAGAAATGACGTATACTGTAGGCTCATGTGTTATGCTCAAAGGAAAGTGTCACATCCCAAAACTTACCTGATCATAGGTAGGAAAGTGACAAAGAATAAATGCCACAACTGCCTTGATAAGCAAGTGTCTATGGAGAAAGAGATCAGCAGTAATAAAATAATATGAATGGGTTTAATCTGCGCATACTGTATAGTTACATCTTTTCTGTTACTGTTAAAGCAATACAAAACAACATTTTAATTCTGTTCTTCTGTTCGTTCACACTATTTTATTCTGTTTTTGACTTATATTTTTTCTGATGGTCCAGTTTCGGATGCGCTCATCTTTCTAAAGTTTGCTTTTTGTACATTGTCTATTTCTGTTTTACTCCAGGATGCCACTGAACTGTATATGCTTTAAATCTTTGAGCAGTTTCGAGACGTTTTTTTGCTCCTGTCACATTCGGAGCAATTTTCCACTGTAATCTAAAGCCCTGCACTTCTATACAAACGATGACAACAATGATAGCTAGAAGTAAAGACAGCTCAATAATGTCTTTACAATACAATGTTTTTAAGGTTGAAAGTTGAATTTCTTTCATTATTAATTTTACAATGACTGATAAAACCTAGAATCAATATGTACAACAACTTTCCAAGTGCCTAGAGGTGTTACCAATGCTGGAAAAACAAACGGTGGTTCTAGATACTATAGATGTTTTCCAACTCACATGTTTATTTTGTTTCCATACTTGTCTGCTGTCTATACCCAATTTGTCCATTCATTTTTGTATTCTGTAAGATTGCTGTTTGCAACTGATCTTGATTTTGATGAAATATCAAAATTCTAAGCTTAGATTTTACTATTCTTCCCGATGGAATCCCGGTTAAAAACATTCAGAAAGATGAAAATCTGATCATAATTTGCTTCTACAGTTTCTGGCTTTTATAAATGATGTGATTTTGGTGATTTTTCTTAACGATAACATGGCTTTTAAACCCACTGGAGGGTTTTGGGGTTCTAAGAGTTAAACAATAATTACATTTTTGTAACAAATTGAAAACTGAATAACATGGAATGTTTATGGGTAACTTGATTGACAGAAAGGTGAATTTTGCAGTACTTCTTCTCAAACTTTGTCGTAATACAGATGGATGCACCAGACATAATTTGGATCACTTATTATGATATCTCTATTTATATCATGAGTTAAGGTTAAACAGTGATACAGATGCAGAGTTTAAAAGCCAAAAGAAGGCATGGTGGTTGTGTATAGTCTGATGTGGTAAGCGGCATGCTGGGTAATACTTTGTGACAATGACTCTCTATAGAATCAGGCTACTTCCAATTGACTGAATAGGAATTGGACTCTATTCACCACCACGCCCAAAAGGTCTAACCTCTGTGTGTGTGTGAGTGTGAGTGTGAGTGTGAGTGTGAGTGTGTATGTGTGTGTGTGTGCGCACATCGGCCTGGTGGTAACATTGAACAGAGGGCTGTGTATTGTATTGTCCTCTGGGAGATCAATGACATTCCCCTCCTTTGAGTCCACAGATTATCTGTCTGCCCGCTTGTTTGAAAATGTGTCTCCCTCTCTGCTAAGCTTTCTCTCCTCTGCTCTCTTGTCCTTCAGTCTGCTTTCAGCGTTTGTCTCCTTCTGTGCATCAATAATGTTTTCAGACCACTTGCTGATTTCATCATAATTTTGAAGCTAAAGAAGAAGTTTCGGAGTTAAAGAAGGCCGTCCCTGAATGCACGTGTGGATGTGAACAAACAGTGCACTTCCTGCAAGCTGCAGGTATTAGTAGTAATATAATGTGCAAACACTGGCATGCTGACAAGTGTTTCTGGTTGATTTTTATTGTCTCTGAATTAAAGGAGATCTGTTTGACTTTAGCAACAAGCACACACACAGCACATCCCCTTGTGACTCTGTGATAATGAAAAGCCAGACAAGAATGGCTTTACCTCCATGGAATATATCAAAATATGACCCCGAAACCTTACAGACCTTAAGTCAGGCAGGACAAAAGCTGCATCTGCCATTTTACAGGGCAAAGAATAATGGGTGAAGGAGATCTAAAGTGTTTTTGTTTTTGGGGTGGGAGTTGTATTATTTTGTGTTACTTCTTTGCTGGCACAGGCTCAGTAAGTGATTGTAAAAGTTACTGACATGGATGCTAAGAGATAGATGAAGGGTTCTGACCCCTGCATCTGCAACCACATGTGTTCTCTTTCTGCCTCGAGGATCAAATCCCTCCTGACTACCCCCTCTGCTCTCCTTCTGCTTAAGTGAAGAACGCTTTCCCAAGATAGCTCAGTCATCTGTTTTACAAACCGCGTAGACAACGAGGTCTCGAGATGAACTGTTTTTACGTTATTGACATTCTGAATTACAATGAAATGTGATGTCATAATGCACTACATAAGGAGTTACTGTATAAATCACCTGCGGTAGGTAGAGCTTTTACACAATGATTCAAAATGAAGCAAGGCCGAGACACTCGCTTCTTTTTCTGATATGAACACTGCCATCGATCATGTTTAATGTGCCATTGTGCATGTTCGATGTCATTGTGTGAAAGCGTTTGTGAGTGTACAGAGGCACATTGATTTTCACTGCACTGACTGGTCACCATATGGAACGAACAGAATGTGCCAGTCTATATGTTGGTTGGAGGTGAAGCAACAGAAGGAAGATCTCTTTACTTCAACGGGCTAGAAACAGTAAAATAATTATGTTTCTGGTTGATTATTGGTCATATTGTGCTCGTCACGTAAATAATACATCCAACAGCTGTACTTATGGAAACTTAATGAAGGTAAAATGTACTCTGACTGGTTGACAATGGAAACACTGTCAATGAAAAGAGACATCAGCCGTGTCCATTTCTAGCATCTGACTTCAACCCTTCCTTTTCGACAAATTGTACATTCATTTGAAATAAAGAGCAGATTAAAAACTGATTCATCGTTCTATCTTCAAGTGTCCTCGGATACAGAAACATGGCATCCTCACCTTTCACCTTTCAGTAATGAAGGAACAGGACTGTTCTTTTATAAAGGTCACTTTGTGGCGACTCCGCTTTTTTGCACAGCTGTGGAAGAACAAGAAGAGGAGGACTAGGTCGGGGAGTAAAACACTGAGGGAAGAAGGGTTATAGTGGAGAAAAGGAAACATAAAGTCACAAATGAAGCCTTTACTGCTTGTTAATTGTGTGGCATTTCACCATTACAGATATGAATGTGTGGTATTACATTTAAAGTAAAAATCAGTTTCAACAACTTGTCTGCTTCACTCTCAAAGTTTGTGAATAAAAGGGTTAAATTACAACTGAGACTTTTCAGTTTGGTGATGGAATTTTTCCCTTTCAAATCACATGATGGCAAAAATAATATTAGGCATAGCAGAAATGAAAATGTCAATGTTTTGTTTCCTCTGTTTGGGAAAGATGTTGTTACCCAAAAGAGGGTAAAATATGTATTTTTATTTTCTACATATAATACAGTTGAAACCAGAAGTTTACATACACTGTATATAAAGACACATAACCTTTTTTTTTTTCTCACTGTCTGACTTTTCCTGTTTTAGGTAAATTAGGATTACCAAAATTATTTCTATTTGCTAAACGCCACAATAATGGAGATTGAGAGATTTTTTTTACTGCTTTCTTCAAAGTCAGAAGTTTACATACACTAAGATTACTATGCCTTCAAAGTATTTGGGAAAGCCCAGATGATGATAATGTGGCTTTGGAAGCTTTTGATAGTAAATTCACAACATTTGAGTCAGTTGGAGGCACACCTGTGGATGTACTTTAAGGCACACCTCAAACACGCTGCTTCATTTTGTGACAACGTGGAAAAATGTAGAGAAATCTGCCAAGATATCAGAAAGAGAACTGTGGACCTCCACAAGTCTGCTTCATCCTTGGGTACAACTTCCAGATGCCTGAAGGTTCCATGTTCATCTGTTCAAACAATTATATTCAAGTATAAACACCATGGGAATGTCCAGCCATCATACCGCTCAGGAAGGAGACGGGTTCTGTGTCCCAGAGATGAATGTGTTTTGGTGTGAAACGTTTCTATCAACACCAGAACAAAAGTAAAAGACCTGTGAAGATGCTGCTGAAGCTGGTAGGAGAGTGTCATTATCCACAGTGAAACGAGTCCTGTACCGACATGGGCTGGAAGGCTACTCAGAGAGGAAGAAGACATTACTCCAAAAGGAACATGAAAAAGCCAGATTACAGTTTGTAAATGCACACTGGGACCAAGCCCTTAATTTTTGGAGACATGTCCTGTGGTCTGATGAAACTAAAACTGAACTGTCTGGCCATAATGACCATCATTATATTTGGAGGAAAAAGGGGGAAGCTAGCAAGCCTGAGAAGACCATCCCAACTGTGAAGTACGGGGGTGGCAGCATCATGTTGTGGGGGTGTTTTGCTGCAGGAGGGACTGATGCACTTTACTAAATAGATGGTGTCATGAGGAAAGAACATTATGTGGAAATATTGAAGCAACATCTCAAGACATCAGCCAGGAAGTTAAAGCTTGGGTGGAAATGGGTCTTCAAATGGACAATGACCCTAAACATACTGCCAAATTAGTTACAAAGTGACTTCAGGACAAAGTCAGTGTTTTGGAGTGGCCATCACAAAGCCCTGATCTCAATCCTGTAGAAAATTTGTGGGCAGAGCTGAAAAGGCATGTGGAGCAAGGCGGCTTACAAACCTGACTCAGTTACACCAGTTCTGTCAGCAGGAATGGGCCAGAATTCATCAAACTATTGTGAGAAGCTTGTGGAAGGAAACCCAAAATGTTTGACCCAAGTCATACAATTTAAAGGCAATGCTACCAAATACTAAGGAAATGTGTGTAAACTTCTGAGTTTGAAGAAAGAAATAAAGAAATCTCTAAAAAAAAAAATAAAAAAAAAAAAATTTCTCATTATTCTGGAATTTAGCAAACAGAAATAATTTTTGTAATCCTAACTTACCTAAAACAGTAAAAGTTTAGTCTAATGTCAGCTAGTGAGAGGAAAAAAAAAGGTTGTATGTCTTTTTATGCAGTATATGTAAACTTCTGGTTTCAGCTGTATGTATAATCACTGACTCTTTTTTGCCTGTGTTGGTGAAGACTAAAGGGACATTACTGCACATTGTTTTGCTGTTAAAATGTATTCTTTGTTGTCCAACAGCATATCAGTGCATCATATTGTTGCAAAGTAATGTGCGTGTGCTTGGTGGTCTGTAAGTGTAGCCCTGCAATAGACTGGTGACCTGTCCAGGGTGTCCACTGCTTTCGCCCTAAGTCAGTGGGGTTGGGTTCCGGCCCCCGGCACCCTGGTTGGGGTTGAGGGGTTTTTTGGTTATTGGTTGGTTGGTTTTTTTTGCAAAGTGTGACGTACATACATTTACCTGCTGCTACAGATACCCACTAGCCACTGAAAGTCGTTCTCAATAGACAAATGCACTCGTTACATTTGCTAGAAACTGCGGTGTCAAGATGCTCTATGAAGTCATTTAGCCATTTTGAAAATGAAAGTACATATTTCTGAGCTGTTTCTGAATATTGACATCTTCAGTAGGAACAAACAGGCTCAGGGCAGAGAGCCACAGACAGGCGCTGAGAGACAAACATGCTGCTGGTTTTGTTTTTTTCATTAGATTTGTTGGCAATAAGATAAATCCAGAACATCGCCAGCGTTATCCTTTAAGGTGCCACTTGTGTAAAAAATAGAAGCTGTTGGTTTGGCTGAAATGTGCAGTTTATTCTGCGAATGTCATGGAATACAAATGCGTGAAAGGGCTTAAAGTGAGACAAACGGAGGTCTGAAGGGGTGAAGGCTGAGAGAGAGCGAGGTGAGCCGAGGAGGAAGAAGACTTAGAAAGTCAGGAGAAGACGAGAAGGACGAAAAGGAGAAAGAAGAGCCCTCTCCTTCCTCATCTCCACAGCTGATGCTGCTCTCAGCCAGAGGCTTGTCGAAAAACACACAAAGTAGCCTTCACTAAGCAAATGCACACAAACACACACACACATACATATTAGCCTTTTCTCCACACAGACACACATGAGCACACAAACACACGCAGGTGGGACTAAGGAGTGTAGTGTGCCAATTTGTTGTGCCCCTGGTCCCCTCTCAGGAGGCCCACAGACAGGCAAGCAGCCATGCCAAGACTGGCACTGGTCCCGCAACACAAACACACACACACAACACACACACCTTCACTGTTACTACACTGTGGCTGCAGGCGCTGCACTACCAGGGTTTTGTAAATAAGTGTGTGTGTGTGTGTGTGCATGTGTGTGTGTGTTTGTTTGCCTCCACTTTTCTCCATTTTCATAGACCACAAGAGACAAATGCCGAAGAATTGGGAGCATGCGAAACACACTGAAGCCCTTTTTTTTTTTTTTACACATGGAGAGATGCAACATCGCTTACTTCAAATATCTGTGTAAGGTTGCGGTTCACACTTAAGTCTCCCGTACGTAACAATTCCATTTTGACACATGACCGCTGTGGATAGAGAAGTTATTTTTTTCCTCCTGTCCATAGTGAAATCACTGCCAAAGAACTGCAGCGAGTTGGAAAGTAATGACTTGCAGACATGTCTCAACTCTGTCACGTGCTGCCTCGGGAACAAATTTTACTAATTATTTAGCAGATGAATGACCGTTTATCTCAGTGAATTTATCACTGCAGAGAGGAAACCCATCCTCATTTCATTAAATGAGTGTTCAGACCGAAAACAGTCGAAGGCAGCGTACAAAAATGTGAAGATGATGTTACAGGTAGAGGTGAGAAGAACAAGAGTAAGACATTATCAGACTCCAGAACTCTGTACAGTGGTTGAGAAAGGATCTTACAACACCAGACATGTAGTTATTATATGTACAAACAACTGGTAAAACTAAAACCTAACAGATCTACTATTTGTCTAAGCAGTCTGAATCATTCCATTAGAAATAAAAAATAAAATCACTTAAATTTCCTCATTTATTGGACCTAATTAAAGAGTTTTGTAGGTTATACACAGAGACTATATCTAATATAAATGTAGTATGTTAAACTAGAGTCTCATGTAATTCCTATTTTTCCTACCTCCTGTTCATTTGGTCTTACTGTAAATATTTTAGTAACAACATTAAACATTAAAACCATTTGACCAGTGAAGTGAATAGCTTTGATGATCTGGGTTGCAGTGCAATGTTGTCCTGAGATAGATAGATAGATAGATAGATAGATAGATAGATAGATAGATAGATAGATAGATAGATAGATAGATAGATAGATAGATAGATAGATAGATANTAGATAGATAGATAGATAGATAGATAGATAGATAGATAGATAGATAGATAGATAGATAGATAGATAGATAGATAGATAGATAGATAGATAGATTTAAAAACTGGTTCAAACAGAGAGATAGATACTTTATTCATCCCCTGGGGGAAATTCAAGGTATCCAGTAGCTGACACCTTACATTTAAGAAAAGTAAAGAAAACAAAGTGTGCAAAAGTGATGTGCAATTAACAGGCAAACAGTATCAAGACACTGCGCTCTGCTTCACCGCAGAAAGTGCTCAGGACTGACTTAAGGAAGACAACAACGAGCTCCAAGTGCTGACCTGGCCTCCAAGCTCCCCGAATCCCACTGAGCATCTACATCAAGCTCAATCCATGGAGGCCCGCAAACCACATGACGCAAAGGATCCACTGCAAACTTCCTGATGTCAGATACCACAGGATACCAACCAGACGTTCCATGTCGATGGCACAACAGGTCAGAGCTGTTTTGATGGAAAGCAGGGAATGTTAGGTGGTTTTAATGTAATGCTAGTTTCTGTCACTCTGAATATGACAGTCATTTTCCACTGGTGTTTGACCTATGAAGATGAAATGGGATGTGCTGCAATACTAAATAAGAATGCATGTTTGGCTGAGAATGTATACATTATGGCAAACTGGCTATCTAACTGGTAAGCTTCACTCATATTCTACAATGTGTAGCTGTCAGGGTGAGGGCATGTTTCTGTGTACAAATGAGTTAATTAGCTCATTTCACCATGTTTAATTACTGCAAATCTTTCTCGCTGTAGTGAGCTTGTCCTTCATAGTAGATACTTCAGAAAGTTTCAGTGGAATAACAGCTGGCTGCTCGTTTCTTCACATTCACGCTACTGTTTCAGCTCCATACTTTGAAAAACATTTCCTCATTTTCCTCTTCAGGGACACTTAAACCTCCGAGGATGTAGTTTGCTGATCCAACAAGACAATTTTTTGCTGCTCAAATTTAATTTCTTTAAAAAAAAAAAAGAAAAAAAAAATCCATGAGTCTTGCTCTTCTGTTCTTTCTCGCTGCTAATGTCATTGTCACTGTCCTCTGGGCCAATTATGCAGCGTGTATTGTCTGATTGGACCACATATTGTTTCAGCAATCAGTACCACTGTGGGACTGTATGTGTAAGGGATTATGCGTATGTGTATAATTTAGTATCTGATGTGATAAGTATCTGTGCAGTGGAGGGTGGAGAGGATAGAGGAGATTGAAAGATAAAATAGAGAGAAAGAAAGACCTGACTCCTGTCTTTCTGTCTTTTCAGGGGCCCAGTCTGGCTCTAATCAGGGAGACGCAGGGCCGACTGCACTCAATTATTCACTCATTAGTCAGCAAATGGGAGAGGCCACTGAAAGCTGTGTTCCCTGCGTGCTGTGCTGTTCACAGAGCACATCTCTCTCTTTGTCTTTTCATCGCTCTGTCACTTTTTAGACATACTGTGTATTTGTCATTACATTTTCTGGCTTTTTTTTTTTTTGCAAGCCATTGTTTTCGGAGTCGGACTTAAGCATCGCAATGTCTCCGAAATCTCTGATTTTAAATGTCAACATGGTAATGGATATTAGATGGCAGCTAAAAACACAATCTGATGGCTCTAAATCGGAAAAAAAAAACAAAACACATTGTTCCCTTTCTACACACAGGCATGGGATACTGCCAAAAATCAAGTCCTATTTGTCTGTTTGCTTTTTCTCTTTGGTTTTTCTTTGACACCATCACAACTATTGAAGGGAATATAGCTAGACAGTATTGCCCTCAGCAAAGATTGGACTGGCAACTCAGACAAAATCGATGTCTATAACACAGCAAGCTGTAAGGGAGCAAAGTATCATGGAAAAATACTGTTGGTCATAATCGTTGGCTAAATTGCCCGTCTACTTTGGCTCCAAATGTTGTCTGGGTGCCATATTGACTTACCGCCTGTGGAAATAGTTGCTATTAAGTTGGCTCCCCATTTGAGGCCACCACTCATTTCATTGGCATGGTTTACTGAACCCCATAGAAGGGATTCACGCTGGGCCCTCTGAAGCGAAGCCTCTTGAACTATAGGCCTGGAAAAATATGCCAGAGCCCCAATTCTGTTATTTATTTATTTGTTTATTTATTAACTTCTGAACCGTGAGATATATGTGTAGTGTGGGCAGATAAACCACCAACAGAGCTAAAACAGAAAGCCACCAGTTTCTGTCTTTAATTTCCAGGGGATTCTTCATTGAGAATGAGAATGATTTATTTGACTGTTTGTACATGTGCAAATCACTTCAACGCACATTAGCATTTTCAGTTTCTCCTTGCAAAATTCTTCATATTTGAGAAGTAAAAATGTCAGAAAGCAAAATAGTGAATTGCAGCAGTTGTCTAGAGTGGGTCAAAAAATGTTCATTTTGTCAGTACAAGTGTCGTTGCAGGTGACAAACAGTTTCCTCCAGGCAAATTCACACGAGTACTTTGATGGACTTTGTGTCCTGAGATCTTAATGTTTCTATTTTTCTTCATTACTCATCACAACAAACTGATTTTCTCCTGAAGATCAATAATTTGGTTAAATGTTCTCTGTTTTTGTCAGAATAAATAAAACTTCAGTTTTTTCTTTACTTTCCATGAAATGTTGTTTTTATTTTTAACATTGAGGAGAAGTTGTTTATGCAGTGGGCGGAGCCTGTATGTCAGTTAATTTTTTCTTTTTTTAAATTGTGCAAAAGCATGTTAACCAAAAAGATCTGAAGATTTTTTTTAAAGACAGAGACAAGACATTTAATCCCTCCAGATGAGCATTTTAGTGCCTAACAGCCATCAATCTATTATCTATACACCACTTACTCCTCACTAGGATCATGGGGGGGCTGGAGTCTATCCCAGCTGACTTACGGCGAAGGCAGGGGACACCCTGGACAGGTCACCAGTCTATCACAGGGCTGCACTTAGAGACAGACAACCAAGCACACTCACATTCATACCTATGGACAATTTAGAATCACCAATTAACCTCAACATGTTTTTGGACTGTGTGGGAGGATGCCGGAGAACCCCATGGGGAGAACATGCAAACTCCATGCAGAAAGATCCCAGGCATCTCTACCGGGACGCGAACCGGCGACCTTCTTGCTGCTAATAATGCCTTAATAATGCACATCATATGACTGTTCTTGTAAACTGTGCATGCAGGTGTGAACATGAAGCAGGGGGTTGGTTGCTTTGCTGTATAAAAGGCTACAGAGCAAGGACAGCAATAAGGACGAGTAGGACTGGAGAGTTCCTCAACTGCAAAACAGCTGCTACTACAGAAGTCAGCAATGCATGTCATTTTTCTAGCCATGTTGATTTAGCTGCTGGTAGTCAAGGCTGGTGTTTTTGTTTCCTTTAGAAAAGCTGTCATGTAATAGGAGTGTGAAGAATCAGGCAAGGGCATGAAGTGATGGCTTAGACCAGTCAGAAAGCTACAACTTGGGTGTTTGCATCATCGTTTTCAGGGTTCTAAAATGCTGCAATAGCATGGACAATAGCCATGAATGTAACGGAAAGTATGCATTTTAAATGAAAGCATCTTAATGCGGATGTAGCATCGTTCATTCTTGCAAAGAATTGCTAAATAAGCTAAAACAGTTTTCCCATTTTCTGGTTTGCACATTAGCTTCGTCTCACTCTGGCTCCTCCCGTCTGATCCCACTTAGCTCATAGACTTTACACTGGGATGACATTATGCACGTAAATATTTCTAGGGGCCTCCAGGAATGTCTAAGCGTGTCCCAGTAGCTTAGTAGTTACAACATCAACCATGAAATGAAATGTCTCAGGTTCAAGTTTGGCTGGAGACATCTCTCTCTTTTCCTGTCATCTCTACTGTATACTTCAACAATCCAGTGAAGGCATAAAATCCTACAAAATTTCATCTTCATTTTTTTCCTGGTTACAGCAATGCTTTACACATAGGATATATAACCTTTACTAACAGGTGACCTTTGCTGTTAATATGAGCAGGTTTCTAGATGTCTCCTTTATTTGTAATGTTTTTATTGACAGCAGGACTGACTGGTCGTATCAAGCTCGTGTCTTCAAATGACTAGAACAGATTTTTGAGAATGAAGAAAAGGAAGTAGTAGAAAAAAAGTTCCTACTCTGTTTATCTTCACGTGTCTGCACACCTGATCAATAGATGTGTAACAGTTGGCATTTTCAGTTTCAGAAAATTACCAAAATTGCTGAACAACACACTGCTTCTTTAACTGTGAGCTCAGCCAGCTGTTATGTTAATGTCACACACGTTACATGGCTGGATGCTTTTTATCTGAGTATTACAGTTCATTGATTGTTTGCTTTACAACCATTTATGAGGTGTTTTTTCAGAGGCACGTTAGAAGTATTGTTTGTTCGAGATTTTTGGTGACTTATAGTCAGTGTGTGTGGTAATATAGGGTGATTGAGCTGTGTGTTGCTAAATGTTGTTTGAATTAATGAATTTTGGTCCTTGGTGTATTCATCATTATTATTCATCTTCATTCACCTGCATGATCATCAGTCTTCACTTGGTCCTGGTGACATCTTGAATTATTCTCATCTCTCATTGTCAGATCTCATACACTCACCGTCTTTGTCTTTCCTGGTTTTCTGTTTCTATCCAGCCTTCTCTCTGCTCTCTGTTTTCACCCTTCACAACAGAGCTGTCAGCAAGGTGTATTTGTGTTTCTGCGCACATTCGTGTACATGTGTGGACACAAATCTGTCACGTTGTGGGGACTTCGCTCACATTCGGGGAGCAAAAATAAGTCACTTTAAAGTAAATCTTTATATTTTGTGGTGAGTGAAGACTTAGGCTAGATTTAGATTTAGGTTAAGGTTTGCAATTAGAGATTAGAGTTAGATAATGTTGTCTGAAAGGATGGAGATGAGACTGTGTGTTTGTGTGATTTGAATGTTTGGGTGAAAATGACAAATCTTGACTTGCTACTCCACCCACTCCAAACCAGACCTGACAAACAAATGAAATATGCACTTTCAGCAGTTTGTTTCATATTTTCCTGGCAGTGGCTTCCTGCAGAAGTTTTTCAAAAAAACATCTTGATGGATGCTTTTCTCGTTCTCATTGTGCATCATCAACACTTCGTCTTCGTTTCAGGGTCACAAGACAGCACTAGAATAGAATAGAATAGAATAGAATAGAATAAAATAGAATTGAATACTTTTTTATTGATCCTCCATTGGGGGAAATTTACGCACCACAGCAGCATCCAAAAATATGGAAAGTACAAGAAAATAACAATAATTTAGTAATATGCATTGCTACGGCCCTTGGGGCCAAGTTTTGGTGTCGTTTGTGTGTGAATCCCTTTCAGGTGGTGCCCAGAGGGAGTGGCCAGGTGCAGCTGATCTGCACTAATCAAGAGACAATTGAAAAGCCGAGCCAGCCTGATCATCGTGTCCAGAGCGCCAGATCAGCAGACAGAGGTGGTGGCGTTTGTGGTGTTGGGCCTGATTTCAGCGACTCTGAGGACTCTGTGGTTGTTGAGTTGTTGGTGACCTTAGGATCGGTTTTGTTTCCAGGGAGCTCACTCTGGTTTGAACTTTTTGTTTTCCTTTGTTTGTAAAATAAATCTAGTTTATTGTTGGACAAACAGTTTCCTTGTCCCTTTACCCAGTTTCATTTTTACTCTTGTTACTCCCCTCATCCCCTAGCTCACGGGGACGTAACAGCATCCTGGTGTCCGCGCACAGCAGGTCCAAGGCCCCACCGTCTCTGGTTGGGCAGTCTACACACTGGCTGAATGTGGGGAGAGTGGTAGAGAGCGATGTATGATCAAAGTCTCCTGAGACGATGATCAGAGACTGAGGGTGTGATGTTTGCAGCTGGGACACTGAACTATGGATGAGCTCATAGGCTGCAGCAGCATCAGCCGAGGGGGAAATGTAAACTGGAATCACCAGGACGTGCAAAAACTCCCTTGGCAGGTAAAACGGCTGCAAACCAACGGCCAGCAGTTCAACATCCTTCGTGCAGCGCTGCTCTTTATCGCTAACGTGCCAGCATTACGCCATCTCTCATTCACATACATGGCGAGTCTCCAGCCTTTCTTCTTACCACTCTCCCTCAAGCTCCGGTCTGCTCTGACCAGGTGAAATCTGTCCGATGTTACGGAGTGAGTTCATTCAGCCATGACTCCATGAACAACATAAGGCTGCATTCCCGATGCTCCCACTGCAGTCGGGTCAGCGATGTTAGCTGTTAGCTCTTCCATCCGTTAGGGAGAGACCTCACGTATCCCATGATGATGGACGGGACCAGCGGCTTGTAGCACCTCCTCTTCTCCTGATGCTTCACTTCTGCCCTGCATCCCCTCTTCCTCCTGTGGAACTCATCGGGGATGTCCGGTCTCTCCCACAACGGTGGCTTGGCCTGGCTCAGCGCCAACAGCTGTTTACGAATGTAAAAACAATAGAGCCATGGCTCAACGGCTCAATACCTCATCAGACGTAAACCCCAAAAACTTGCAACAAAAAGCGAAGAACAGACCAACAAAAACGCCATCTGCATCTTCACTGTTCCCTCACAAATGTGGTACAGCTGTGTGAAATTAAAATATTAAAAAGATCAAAGAAAAATTAAAGTAAATAGCTAAAAGCACAGAAAGTAGGAAGGAGCTGCTGCAACTGGCTGCCACTCTCACGGCGCCATAGCAACAAAAAGTAAATAAACAAATAATAATGAAAAAAAGTGCTGTCTTTACTAGTTATTTTAATAAATATTACACATTCTTCAGATGGAAGATTTAAATTCGAGGTAATGATGGTTTCTGTGATGCTAAAATGGTATCCCCTCTTTGTTATTTAAAATTCCAAATAAGTACATGTGCAAATTGAACATAAAGAATATCCACATATATGACTCGATATTTTCAAGAGCAGGAACCACCGAAGCAGTTTAGGGCAGCATAAACCTTTGTGCACGTTCCAGTGCAAGAACCAACCATGCAAAAACTCTTTCCGGGTTGTCAACAACAACATAAAATTCAACAGAAAAGTCATATAGGCTAACACAACAAACTCTTCATTGTTCTTCAAGGTGTGTCAGGAAGGTTCCAGGACTGGTGTCACAAACGATATATTTCAAACCCAAACTACAAACTACCAGTTTTCCCCTTCAGATGATCAACCAGCACGTCTACAAAGAGATCCTGTGGCATTTGCTTCGTTTAGTGCACGAGAAGAGGTGAGAGTTGTGGCAGGACGAGTCGTGGCTGCTTCACCATGACAACACACCTGCTCACAATGCCCTGAGCATCCAACAGTTCCTGGCTGAGAAGAACATCGCTGTGCCGGAGCAACCTCCCTACTCACCCCACCTGGCTCCGTGGGATTTTTTTCCTCTTCCCTAAGCTCAAGGGGGTCAACAAGGGGACCCATTTAGAAGACATAGACGACATCAAGATGGCTGTGACAACAGAGCTGTGGAGGATCCTGGAAGAATCCTTCCAGGAGTGCATGGTGACGTGGCAGAGAAGACTGGGAAAGTGCATTAGACTCCAGGGAGATTACTTGGAGGGTGAAAACTTGCAGTTTGTAGTTTGGATTTCAAATATATTTTTTGTGACACCAGTTCTGGAACTTTTCTGACACACCTCGTATATCCTACCTGCTAAAAGAACTTAAATTTTGTCCAGTAGTTCCTATTTGTCATGGTTTTGCACGTTCTGAGGTAATGTCAAGGCCGAAGCTGTCAAATCTCACAATGCAATGGAAATAGAAAGGCTGATTAGGGGGTTGTTCCTGTAAATGTTCTCACTACCTCATGCTAGTTTCTACAGTGGAAAGCCACTTGCTGTAATGCATGTAGACCTCCATGCACAGGACACATCGCACTTTGTTAATACTGTTGGATTTTTACAGGTTAAAGTCATATTTTTTCAGACTTTATCAAGACCTGCTACTGACAGATGCAAGATCAGATGTCACTGCAGCAGCTGAATCCAGTTGTTCAAATTTGACAGCACCTTTTCACTGACATTGCACTTTTCTACCTCTACCAGACACATAAAAAATGATACAAACTTCTCCAGTTGTCATTTCAACTGTTTTCTTTTACTCGTGTTGCATCTTTGTCAAGTTTATAGTCCTTCATTGGATTTTTGCTCTCACATATTGATGCAGGTATATGTGCTCACAACATCTGTATTATACACACTTTGTCACATTTTTGCAGACTGTGTGAAAGAATAATTATCTAACAGAAGAAAGAGCAAGCGAGCCAGAGAATGTTGGATAAACAAATACTCACATATTCATGTGCCTCATGTTTTCCTTGGACTGCACTATACATTTCAATAAACGCACCGAATGATCTACGAAAGAGTTTTTTGCACTTTTACCAGATTTATTATTTTTTGTCATAAATATTCCAAACAAATATATACGTATGAATTACATATGAGCTGCACACACTCTTGTGCTTACAGTGAGAATTCTAATCTGTATCCAAACAAAAAGACACACTTTCTCCCCTCAGCTATGCACTGTCAAACACCTGTGTGTTTGTGTTTGTGTGTCTATGTATATATGTGTGTTCGAAGCGATGCGGAGGTCATGTCTAGCCCCACGGCAGTTCATTAAAATGCATGTGTTTTGGGGAATGTGTGTGTGTATGTGTCTCTGCATGTGTGTGTTACTACTCCGTTCACATAACTGTTTACATAATTGATGAATATGATAATGACACAAGCTGGCACTGCACTCATGTGGGCATTTGTGTGCACGCTCAGATGTAGGTCTGTGTGCGCTTCTGTGTGCATATTTGTGTGTGCGTGCGTATGTGTGTGTGTGTGTGTGTGTGTGTGTATGTGCTGGATGTTCGGGGCTAAAGCAGATGATGCCCCAATCGCATCGCATGCCCATCATCTTGGCACTGACAGTTTGACCATTGACAGCACTTTGTTCTGTTGGCAGAAAGACAGGGAGACAGACAGACAGGTAGGCAGACATTCTGACAGCATATGGTGCAAGACAGGAGACCTGTGGACCCATGTGGTAGTTAGAAAAACACTTATTCCCCTCTCTCGTTCTCTGTCTCTCTCCTTCTATCTCCCTCTGCCTCTATCTCGCTCTCTCTCCTCCCCCTTGGCATATGTTGTGTGTGGTTGGCTGTGCGCCACATGCCGATCCGATGCCCTCGGCACTGCTGGGGCTTCGTGCCACCTGTGCCACTCTCTCCCACAGCAGCCCCCCAGCTCCCATACATACACACAGTCAAACACATAGATACACAAACACACACAAACACTAGCTCTCAGTTTGCACCTGTGTCTGTGGGAAAGAATTTCAGACAGGAAAACACAGACATCACATTGTCCTCTTAGTGAGTTCAGTGGCCTATCTGATGGACTTTTTGACATAAAGTTACCCTAAAAGATCCCAGATGGGAAACACTTTCAGCTTTTCATTTTCTGTATAAAGGTGACAGAGACCTGGATTTATATATGAAATAAAGCTGGAAAAACACACTTTCTAAGACTAGAGCATTCCCTGTGCCACAGTCACTACTCAGAGTCTTCTTTCTTTTTCTTTTTTTTTTTCGTTCCATAAACAGTAGTCCTTGATATTTTTTTTTTTTTTAAAGAGGACAAATAGATAATACCAAATTTAAGATTGAATTTAAATAATAATTAAGTTCAAAAATCCTATCTGCAATGTTAACAGCGCAAAAAATGTTGATGCATATGTTCAGCAATGTGTAATGTCCAGAAATGCAACGTCAGTTACACTATAGTCCTAATATACCAAATAAGCAATCTTTAAAAGTTTGTCATATGTGCACTTATACATATGATTTTCTTCTCCTACTGTACTTTAAAAATGCTGTCTGATTTTGTGAATGCACTGATTGCTGCTTAACTTTGTGCAGTGACAATAAAAAAGGAATTCTATGATCTTTGATGGTATCCACAGCTGGAAAATAATATCATATATAATTTTGTATCTGGGACATTATAAGAAAAAAAAATCCTAGTACATTGAGTATGTTAAGTACACTAAGCTCTATGTTGTTGTTCAGTTACAGGGTCTCCTTTCTAACAGCTCAGAGTTAATGTGATATGATACAAGGCTATGGAGCATAGGAATACACTGGCCAGCAAAAACTGCAGCTCCAAATTACTGAGAGACTGTAAAGAAATATTAATCAGTGGCCATGCTGAACATTTTTAAGCCTGTTAGGAATTTATATTATGATATTATTGTTGTGGAGTTCATACCAGTCTTTTTTTAGTTTAATACACTACAAATACAATCCTTCATGAGCTGGTAGGTTTCATACAGTTTCACAAAGTGTGTTTGGCAACATGTTTCACAGAGAGTCTGAGAATTAGAAGCCCAGGAATCAGGTTTTTCACCACGTTATCCTGTCCATAAGGCTCGTTTTATACACTGGACGACACATGATGAGCGACATAGGCAGTCAACGTCTTGGCTGAGCATTTCTACCTTGAAGCTGCAGTGCACCAATGACAGTTTAAACACACTGATTCAGACTTTTATTGTTTCATATGTAACAAACCTGAGGAACTGATACCGCCAGCTTACAGGGTCTAGCTCTCTGTAATATTCCTCTTAAGATTTAGCTTCCGGTTTCAACAGATATGACTAAGATACTCCAATATTCTAATTATATTATTGCATTGAGTAGCGAGGAGTTGCTTTGCAGTTTTTAAGCAGAATCACAAATGAGCTGGTGTGCTCAAGCTGCACTGAATGGGAAGATGTAAGTGGGAAGAGATGGGGACTTCACAGATTCAATGGTGTAGTATTGCATATATGACATGTCTGTGCATCCACACTAAACTACATGAAATTTGCAAGATGAGGAGTCCATAAACAACACAGTGACATGAACACTTATCACTTTTGCTGTTTTAAACAAAAACCACGAGTCCACCACAAAATGCAACTGACGTTGTTTATGTTGGACCGCGGTGAGGACGGTTAAAAACAACAGATCTGGCCCAGTGTTTCAGGGTGGATCGTCCCTTGAGTTTGTGTGCCAGTCCAGATGTGCTGCCAACAGTACAGTGAGAGAGAACTGTCGGATTATCGAGGATTTATTACACACACATCTACACAGTTAAGCACAAACACACTGCGCCGTTGACACACTGACACATACACACATGGTGATGGACTGAATTATGAGACGAGCTCTTTGCAGGTCAGGGTTTCGCAACATATTGAAAATGACTGGAAATATATTTTCTCGAGTCCCCTTTTTGTAGAATAAACAATGAGTTCAGAAACACAGTTTGCTTAGGAACGAGGACAACAGGAGAGATTTACAAAGATTTGAGCGTGTATCTGTGTGTGTGTTTGTCAGAGAAAAAATAAATAAAGAGAGAGAAAGAGATGAAGCAACAAGGCTGCAGGTTGCGTGCAAACTGGGCAGCTAAACAGAAAGAGGAACAAAAAGGACTGTTATCTACAGGCCCTGCAGTCTGTCAGACACACGCACATTCATATGTACACAAAGTAACTGCAGGTTATACTTTTGTTCAATCACTGTCGTGGAACAAACTCTGGTGGGCCCACGTACAGCATCACACAGCGGTCATGTAGTCGGTCTTCAGTGAAAACATGATTCATCCTGTCAGCCTCGAGCATCCACACATGCGAAGAGACACACAGAAATATATTTTTACCTCATCTTTCTCGTGATCAGGATATGGTCTCTGCTGCTATTTTGTCATCATCTGTCAACCCTGAGCTGTAAACGGTTAATGTTCCAGTTAAATCCGAGCTAATCCCCAAATTCTCAGGTCATCTACCACAGCTGACTCACACACACAGACACACATTTCTAGCCAGGTTCGCCAGCTAGGCGGGAAGTAGCACACCTGACCCCACTCTGTTGTTTCCCAGGCCGTGCCATGCCAAGACTAAAGGTTGCCTCTTTACATGCGCTTGACCACACACACACACACACACACACACACACACACACACCTACACACACACACACATACACACACACATGCATGCTTTCGCCCTCTCGTATTCAATCAGAATCTAACAAACCGGTTTGGCTGAGCTGGCGCTGCCACACCTGACGCACACACTCGAACACACTCAGGTGTCCCTGCAATAGTCTCAGTTGGCTGCAGGAATCTGTGGAGAGTTCAATGGATCAGCTGTTAGGTGAGGAGACTGAACATAAGATGGACATGAGCCAGACTGAGTGTGGGCGAGTGATAAACAAGTTAATAAGAGACATACAACCTTTGAAATAACCTTAAACGGGCCATGAAGAAAAACTTAGAAATCTTAGAAGAATGGAGATTAAGAGAGAAGTATAGCTGAATATACTTTAAATAACTTTAATACAGATCAGAACCCAAATGTTTATTTTTAGTTGCTGCTTGCCAGGGTCAGTTTAGCAAGTTTACCTTTGGGCTGGTCTGGTGAGGGCCGGTGTCCTTGCTGCAACAACTCAGCTGGTGAAACTCTAAATAGCCTGTAGTAGTTGATCCCACAACTGAAAGTATGAAGCACTTGTTAAAAGTTTCAGTACTGGTTGTAGAAACCCACAGTGCAGAGAAAGTATGCCAAAAAAAAATAAAGGTTTTTGGTGGCAGATGTAGCAAAGTGTGGATATAATGGATCCATGTAACCAGTCTGCAGATGATAAAGAAGACAGAGACAAAGAGACAGAAACGCCAGAGAGGAGAGAGCAGGGAGAAGATGCTTTGTTGTTCCATGTGTTGTGAACTAGTTAAATTAACTCGTTGAATGTTAAACTTGGAGTTGCAGTTCTAGAGTCTTCCTGCAGGTTTGACTATTTATAAAGTTTAACTCGGTGCACAGATGTTTAGAAAAGTATACACTACATTTCTCTGAAGTGTCTTTGACTGTAATTGGGTAAAATAAACATATAGATTGAATAATTTTGTTTTAAACTACTCATCAATTAGATATTTTTCTTTACATTAAAGCTTGTAAGGCTAATAATATTTAATAATCAGCCCGATGATTAAAAAAGCAAACAGTTGAGCATGGCTGTGAATTTCAGGTGCACTACTGAATGGGACTATTCAGTATATTAGAGCACAATACGTCATTCATATAATCAGGTTTGAGTTCTTCATTTAAGTTGCTTTTTGCTGCATTACAAGAAATACAACGAATTGTGATTATGTTACAATATTTTTTAAATAATTCTGACTATTAAAGCAGCTATTAGGTCAAATTGGGTGCCAAGGGATCATTATATTGCTACAACTTTACCCCTCTGGAGACACAAACATACAGAAGAAAAGGCCTGGAAAACTAGTTTATTTTTACATTTTTGCCTAATGCAAGCAAGAAAATTCAACAGTGTGTGTTTGTTTGTTTTGTTTTGTTTTTTTAATTAATGACTTCTTAAAAATATGTTGTGTCAGTTCAAATGTATCAATTTCCCAGTTTGCTAGTCAACTCCTTGCCTACAACATCAACAAAAAACATGAAAAATAAAAAAAATCACTTCATGTGCTTGAATGGTTGAACCATGTGGCACTCAACATCTAATGTGCAGACAAACACTTGCCATGATAACAATGACCTACTTTTATCTTAAAGGTGCATTGTGAACCTTGATTACTTGAATGTAGCACATAAACAGATTTTGAAAAAAGAATTTTAAAAAGTAATGAAAACATTAAATATCAAGAATCCATGTTATTATGGTTTAGTGTTCTTCACTACTGAGTGTAAGTGGCTCCAGCCTCTATATGTGGCACAAAACACTAAAATACCTCAAATGAGGAAGTATAGGTGAAATATTCCTTTATTACAACATGAATTGAATAATATTTAGCCAGCATGTCTACTATTAAAGCAGATACACGTTATATAGAGGGTAAGTTGTAAATGTGTAACTGTGATACGCTATTACTGCTGAAGTTCACTTGTGAAGCAGGATTTACCCGCAAGCATCTAAGCTCGTTTTATTTACCAGAAATCCATAATTTATCTCAGTGTGCGTGAAAAATCCCTCACCATTCAGGTAAAATTCATTTCAGCTGTTGTCAACATGTGGCTCACTCATTCTTTGTTGAGTTACCTATAATTACCTTGTTTATAGGGACTCCATTTTTTCTAGTGATGTTTAATTTCACAGCTGCTTGTTCATATTTCTCATGCCCTCAGGCCGCGCTGTGTTTTCTTTTTACAGTTCTTGTAATGGACAATAGAGAATTACTGGGTTTAACCTGGGTGTTTACATGAGAGTCTATGTGTGTTTGTGTGAATATGCACATTCACTGCAGGAATGCATGTTTATCTTTGCATACAGACAAAATGTGCAATTCCAAAAGCCTGAAACAGAAGCAGCTAAATTGAATTCAGACATTATTAATTTTTTTTTATTGGCACATTTGTTTTGTCCTACATGTCAAAATGTCTGAGATGAAAAAGGTTTATTGTGTAACAGAACAATGCATCTCCTCTTGTCTTGCTATGTCGTCTCTCTCATTTAATTTTCTCTGACATCAATCAGATTTTTTTCATGCTATCTTTAATTCTCTTTCTGTCTGCGCATTGCACTTTTTTTGCTATCTTTACAGTACAGTATAGAATAAAATTCTCCTGCGTACACAGTAGTTTAAACACATAAACAAGGGTGGACACGCACGAAAAAGCATCACAGCTTAAAGGCACCGTAAGGCTCCTTTGAGCCAGCATCCAATTAAATAACTCGGTCTCTGCAGCTGTGATTTATCAGCCAATTAGACAAGTGGACAGGAAAAGCATTACACTCATAAATAAAAAGCTGAAAGTCTATTATAACCAATCAATATCAAAAAAAATATATAATAATAAACTTTATAGATGGCGATAAACTTTATAGATGATACAAATCTGTAACCTGCTAAAGGCTAAGACGGCAAAAGGAAAAGAGAAAAGAATTGCACCACTGAAAATATCTGGACAATAGCATTATCCTTCTTTTTTATTTTTTTATTTATTTTTTTGTTTGTTTTTTTTACCACTAGGAGAAAAATTCTGCAGTTACAGCAACAGTCTTGACATTATAGTGGTAAGTTTGCAAACAACTCCTTATTCATACAGTCAGATTATCAAACAGAAGAGAATAGAGAGAACTTTATTAATCTCAGTGGAAAATTTGTAACAGCACAGCGGTCAAATTGCACATGAATCATAAAACATAACAAAATAAATTTAAACTAAACCCACATTTTAACGAGAACCACATTCCAACTCTTTGCATATGTGTGTGTGTGTGTGTGTGTGTGTGTGTGTGTGTACAGTGTCTGTAAAATGTTGTACAAATGTGTAGTGTATATGGTTTTGTACTAATATGCCACTTTTAGTACTGCATGGATGTTTCACAGCTGGTTAGTTCTGGGATGAACTATATAGCATGAATGTAGTATCTATATAGCACTTACAGGGCACCAGTAGTGTCTATTTTTCTTATAATTTCTTGAAGGTAATTTTAAATCTATCAACTCTAAAAATCTGTTTTGTTGTCGTTGTTATTATTAAACTTATAGAATAGTTTGAAATAACTGAAAAGGAGCTACACCCTCATTATCTGCTTTTAGTTAAACAGTGTAACATATTTAAAAACTCCATTAATTGTTACCAAAAAGCTAGTTACAGGGTTAAACTGTTCCCAAACAAGAGGGTTTTTTTTCTCTTTCCATTCCAACAATTGTCAGATATATATCAGTTCTTGCAAACACAATAGCTTTTTAGTTTAGTGCTAATCCTAAAAGTGTCTTAAAGCCTACCAAGATAGCAAGTGGATTATAAGAACTGTTTCAGTAACTCATAAGACTGATCTCATACTACAGCTACATTACAAAGGTAGGAAATGCACAAGTTGTAGCTGATAATGTTAGCTACAACGTGCTAATAGGGCTTATTTTATTTAAGTAATACATACTTATGTGCCAGCAAGAACAGCACCAGAGATTCTGGGACTCACACAACAGTAGTGTAGTTGTAATGTCTCCGTTTCCTGTGTGAACGATCTATTCACCAATTTCCTCAATGTGTAACTGTTCACAGTTCTTCTGTTACTGCTGAAAATCAGCCTACTACAAACACCTGCCCGCCTCCTGTGCAGTAAACATTTGTTTAGAGATGAAATGATTTGTTCAGGTGGACGGTTTTTACAGAGTAGAAGGGGCGGGAGAGCCCCTGGAGGAGAGAATAGATTGAAGACCAAAAGCATTAAAGGGGAGGAAAGTGCAGGGGCGGAACTTGTTTATGTTGTACCATTTTTCAAGAAAGTAAAAGCCAGTGAGAGAGAAAAAAGTTGTAACAGACCAACACACAAACAAAACCATTTACACTTCTACTCGGAAATAGTGCTGAATCGTCAAAATGCCGACATCAGTGCAGGTTTTGTTGTCAATCTCCTGCTAACTTCACAAACAATATAAAAATATGTGTTGAGAATAAATAAGTACATTTTTTAAACTGAAGAAAATATCTCAACTCCTCTCCTCTCTCACTTTCTCTCTTCATATCCACTGTTTTACCATTTTCCCTGCAAAGAACAAACTGGTGCATTTTTTCACATTTTTACTTAACTGTCCTGTTCTACAAGATTCTGTTTTACAAGTGACTGTCATGCTTCATTTTTACCTGTGAGACGGCACTAGAGGTCCAGGCGGTGCTTTGAGCCTCACTTACTTAAGCCTTCATTATACTATCCTTCAGGATGCGCACATGGACAGCTGCACACAGCTGCAAACAACACGGCCGCATTGTTGTTAGTATACTACATTCTAGTCCACTGGGAGGACACTGTTCCATACATGTGCAGTCGGTTGTACCTAATTATTCCACACGTAACACCACTGCCACACGTTACCCTTGTTGTGTAGTTGCCGCACAGATGCAAATTTTGACCTGCACAAGAACGTCTGAGTAGCTTCCACATTGACTCCTGTGGACCTGGAAAGATTTATGTCACACGAACTGTAGTTTGACTCACAGAACGTAGGAAGTGGACATAAACACCAATCATTTCACTTGGCCTCGTTCCTCCCTCCGCTGTCTGAGTGGTATCGTTTTTCTTCACTTCAGGAAACAGCATCCAGCAACCTCCAACCTTTACAATTCCACAGTGAAGTCGCATCCTTTTCTCCCTATAGCAAGAATGATAGTGAGATGCAGCCGGACCATCATGTTTTGACAGAATGGGCTGGCAAAGCGAGCCAGGTTGAGCATGTTTTCATTATATGTTCATAGAGTCCAAAGTGACATCTTCAAATTGCCTCTGAAAAACAGAACCTTAGAAATATGCGTCACTGGCTTCATGATCATAGTTGGTTCCCCAGGCACCAGCAAAAAATGTAACTGAATCCATCAACAGGGATCTAGGAAAAGTCAAACATAAATAGTTGAAAGATGTGTAGAAACACATGTATAGAAAAATCTTTACAACTAGTGACATATTTTCAGAATGACTATGATTCTAAATTTTGACAGTAGGTGTTTGAAAACAGCTGGGCGTATCATGACATTCTCATTGTTCATGCGTACAGTAAGTCAGACTGCTGAACGCCCAGGACCCTCTCAACATGCCTTTCTGTCTGCTCATAAGTTATCTGTATGCTCGTACCCATCATAGTTACATCTCTCCCCTCCTCCCAGCCTCCACACAACATACCAGTGGAGTCACAGTATCGTACCAACACCTCAGACACACTACAGTCACACACATGGCAAAAGCACACATACATGCACACATGCAACACATTTTTCCACACTAGTAGTGGCTCTCGTCTGGCCAAACACTACACTTTAAATAGCCGCACTGCTCAGAGCCTATCAGCTGAGAGGCAGCCAAGCTGACACTGAGCAGTTATTCACCACCAGTAAACCTTGACTATGTGCTTATTGGTCTTCTTACAGCAATAGGAGCTGTAAGGAGAAGCTGTAAATATTTGTCATTTGTCAGGCATGAATTTAAACCTCTGCTTGCTACTGTGTAATCTGAACTACACTACAGTGTGTTCAATTTTGACTTTAAGCTCAACTTTTAATCACAAAGAGTAATTGTCAAGGAAAAGAACAATAGCAGTGATGCACTGTTTAAACACAGACAGCATTCTCTTCTCATCTTTTTTCAACTCTGTTGTACATCTGAATTCCAATAATTTGTTGTTCATGAATATATTAATTGCTTTCTCTCAATTAGCTCTTTGTTAGTGCTACACTTGCTGCTGAATTTGCAGGTGATGGTATTTATCCAGATTTATTCCTTTTCTTGTTTCCTTAGTGTTTCCTTAGCAACACCTGCTACACAGCAGAGTTAACAGCCTTTATTCACCTACATTTTTCTCTTGTGTGAATAAATAAAAGGAAAGGGTTACTAAGTACCTACTCAGTTCAACAACCTTGCTAACAGAATACACTGCAATAATTACAAAAATGTTATTGCCTGAGACATCTCAGAGCTTGTCTCTGTCTCTTTGTCCAACTCCACTATGAGAAAGTTTCATAAAACTGCACTGTTTTGAAATAAGAACTTATTCAAGACTATGATTTTTATCAAGGGCTGCAAGGTGGAGCAGTTGGTAGCACTGTTGCCTCGCAGCAACAAGGTTGCCAGTTTGCGTCCTGGTGGGGGCACTGGAATCTTTCTGCGTGGAGTTTGCATGTTCTCCCCGTGCAGCGTGGGTTCTCTCCTGGTTCTCCGGCTTCCTCCCACACAGTCCAAAAACATGTTGAGGTTAATTGGTGATTCTAAATTGTCTGTAGGTGTGAATGTGAGTGTTCTTGGTTGTCTGTTTCTAAGTGTGGCCCTGTGATAGACTGGCGACCTGTCCAGGGTGTCCCCTGCCTTCACCCAAAGTCAGCTGGGATAGACTCCAGCCCCTCCACAACCCCAGTGAGGATTAAGCGCTGTTTAGATAATGGGTGGATGGATTTATAACAAATAGCATTCTTTCATACTACATGTAGAACATGTTTCAGATGATAGCAATGTGAATTTAATTAACTTTGTACAGCAGTCACAACATTTAGTTTCATATTTCTAGCTCTGAACACGGTCATCTGTTTTTTTCTGAATTACAATAACAAAACCATCTTTATGAAAACTCAGACAGCATCGTAAACAGCATCAGTATGCTGAACTGTGCTTGTCAAGACATTTTAACATTTTAACAACTCATTGCTGGAAGAATTTCAGGAATGAATAGAAAACTGCAATTGCCACAATTGTCATATTTCAACTTCATATGATAGATCAGACTCTCAATAGAAATTAAAATTCATTTAAATGCTTGACACATTCTTAGAACAAGAAGTCACACTTGGCCCTGTACACCTTTTTGAACTGCCTAATCATCTATGAGCTCTTCATTTGTTGGCCTTCACTGAACCTTTGTAGATTTGATGTATTTGTCAGTTTGTCTTTAAGTGGAGCCCTGCGATAGACTTACAATCTGTCCAGGGTGTCCCCTGCCTTCGCTGTAAGTCAGTCCAGCCCCCCAGTGTCAGTTTATTGCTGTGGTTACATACAGCTAATGGGTTTATTTGTAGTTCAGTGTAGATTTATTGTCATCACTTGGTGAGTATTGACAATAAAACTTCTCTTGCTTGGTGAGAAGTCCCCACATGGTCTCCATAGCTTCAGTGTGTTGATATCACTGAGGAAGTGCATGTCAGCTGTGGCATGAGCAGTCTGTGTTTGTGCTTATACAATCTAAAGGCTCCGTCTCTGGAAAGTTGTTTGTTTGCAGAGTTAATTGCAGGAACAAAAGCGCAATGCTACAATTACAGAATAATCAACCTGGAACGCTCACATGCTCGTGTCTTGATTGGCTAATGAAGTAGACGATGCATTGCAATGCAGCAAAGGTTGATATGAGATCAAGTATTTTGTCAGAACCCTGAGCGACATCCCTCCTGCAGGTCTAATAGAAACGAATGAGGAAGCTGCGTTCTGTGACGCATCGCCGCTGCCAGTCTGAACACGGCCGAACAGAACGGAACGGATGGTTTGTGTTTAACCTTGGTCTCAATGTCACTCACCAGCCTCATGCTTCTCCACAACCAGCAGCCCTCCCTCCTTCCTCTACCCCACAACACCACCATCAGCACCCCCCCACCCTCAGCTGGTGTGTTTGAGCTTCTCAGCAGGGGGCCTGCAGTTCCAGAGATATGAGGGGGTGGTGTGTGTGTGTGTGTATGTGTGTGTGTGTGCGTGCGTGTGCGTGTGTGTGTGCGTACGCATGCATGCCTGCATGTATGTGAGTTTGTTCACAGCCATGTGTGTGTAGCCTTTCGGCTTCTCCCTGGATGTGCTAATGTGATAATTGAGTATTCCAAGTTCTGCCTGCAACTGTGTCACCATGCACACCAACAACAACACACACACTCTCTCTCTCTTACACACACACACACACACATGCATACAGAGACACCGACACAAACTTCACTAAGCTAGTTTGTCTCAGAATAGCTTGCTCACTTCTTGATGACATTCTTCAGCCTGAGCTGTGTTGAATAGTTAGTGATAACACATGCAGAGATTTGTCAGTTCATCTTACACATGAAGATCTGGCGATATGTATGTGTTGCATTTCTTAAAATATGTATGAAAACTATATAGTAAGAACTTGTTTACAAACTCATAAATGCAAATATATTATTTATGGCATTTCTGATCATTTTGCTGTGAATTTAACTACACAAATATGTCAGTAAAACTGTGACATGTCTAGTATCTAATCAGTTATTTTTGGGTAGTTTCTACATTATAGAATGGTGATTATTAAGTCTAAAAAAGACAGAGCATAGCAGGAAAAGTTTCAAGGTAGACTGTATTCCTACAAATAGAACATTATGTGCTCTCTCCCGCTCTGACTGCAGGAAGATAAAGCACAGATGTCTCCAGAATTCCTTTAAAGGAGCCACCAGAGCGCCCAGGGACCATCGAGCAGCATCCAGAGACCAGCACTCGTCCCCTGCCCGGAGTCTGAGGAGCAGCGAACTGAAGAGTTGATGCGTTCAGAAGCCAGTAGGTCATAGCTGCACTCTGTGGCTGCAGGCAAGCACATCACAGACAAACCAGAAAGGCACTCTGGCTTTCAATATTGATCACTTCTCACACATTCACAAACACACACACACAGACACACATCGCATGTCAGAGAAATCAATGAGCAGACAAATTTACACTGGCTGTGAACCAAGTAATTCTACTAGTATTTGTGTTTTTGAGTTTGTGCGAGCTCGGGTGTATATTCATGACTGAGAAACAGGAGGAGAGAGTTGAAAAGTTGAATCCAGAAAGTTGTGTGAAGATTCTTAACAAACGATTGGGGGGGGGAGGAGGTTGGAACTATAGAGAGAGGAGGAGAGGAGGCGTTGACGAGGCGTTGTCAGAGGGAGAAGAGAGGAGGGGATTAGGGTTGGCGGTTCACTGTCGAACCAGCATCGATACAACGGCAGCATTTGCCTAATCCCTTGGTAATGGGAGCTTAGCAGCCTCCTCGGACACACAAACACTCCCACTGCCTCCTCCTCCGCTCTGCTCCTCTCTTCTCCTTTCCTGCCCTCTCTTCTCCTCATTTACATAACATTAGAAACATTAAGGCGGCTCCAACAAGGCCCCATTATGTGCATGTTGGTTTTGGGTCCCATTGCGTCGGCCCCAAGGCTTTGGAGAGGAGAGGAGCAGAATGAGTCAGGACATCACAGAGGCTTGTCCACTGTTTTGTCTGCTGGAGATGGTTTGCGTGTTTCTAAAGGACTTATTGAAAGGAGAGAGACAGAGAAAGAGAGAAGGAGAAAGTGATAAACGGTTTTCTGAGAGTCCAGAGCAAGTGATCTGATTGCAGCTGTGTGTCCAGAAAGCCAGCTGTGACATCCTGAAAATGCACAGGCTTCGGTTTAGATAAGAATTGTTTGTTTTTCTGATAATTAATTAGACAGAGTAACATAAAAAGCACCATGGCAATGATGTTTCATGGATGATTCTTGGCACCAGAATTGTTTTTCAGAGCTGAAGTTCAGACATCAAGGTGACAGAACTGAAAAACAGAACTGAGCTTTCTCCTCATAAGAAGCTGTTTACTCAGTCTGCTACACAGACACACCTTTATTACCATGAAACTATTCAAATTTCTATTCAAGGCTGTAGCTTTTCAACCATAACAGTCTGACGTCAAGTCTGATATTGATAAATGTGATAATATATTGTGAAAAAAATGGAAATTAAATCTAAAATTAAATAAATTAAGATGCTATAAAGCTGAAAGCTGATGCAAAAATGTGAAAATGTTGTGATTGAACAGACCCATAACATGTATTTATATTTGGAGCAACAGAAATTATACACCTAGGATTCTCTGTAGGCAAATAAGTTTGTTAATTGCAAGGATAAAGTAATGTTTATTTATTTTTAAATGATTAAAAAAAAATACGAAATACAGATGTGTGCTGCCATAATAGGGATGTGTGTTCAAACAATTAGGTAATAGTAGTACAATAGTCAGAATGAATAACTTCATAATACGATTTTTATTGTTTTATTTTATACAACAAAGGCCTTACATAGAAGAAAATGTGGCCTTTTAGTCCAGGAATTAGGACCTGACATTTTCTTTATTAAGGAGGCTAAATCTGAAGGCATAAACACTAAACAGCAGTGTTTTAGTAAAGTTACATTTTCCACATAATAATATAACCATCATAAAAAGAAAATTTGACCTGTGGCTTTAATGTTATGCACAACCACATTTTTTTTAGTTTCTAGTTCTGCACTCAAATATAGTCATGAAATAATACAAAAACAATCATACAAATCAGTGTTTGAGAAAAGACACAACACAAACTGCCCACATTTCTTAAAAGCCATTTACATTAAAGTATGAAAAAAATCTTACAAATTAGCAGTGGCAGTAAATTTGCCTGCTGAATCCTTTAAATGAATACTTTCAACAGTAGATGTTTTAGTAAATACTCTTGTGTGTTTTGTTCATTTTTAAATAGACTTTTTAAAAATCGTGATTACCATTAACAAATAATTAGGATGCAATAACAATGAAATGTGTCTGAAATTGTAAAGCAAATGTTCTCTGACACAGGCCAGCAAACTGCAGCGTCACGGTACTTAGTGACAGATACGGTACCACAGATGTCACATATGTTTGCAAAAACATCCAGGCTAAACGTGCAATTAATCATCAAACTACACGCAAACTCAACCATGAACCAGCAGAGAAAAACAGCAAAAGTGCTCCATGTTTCTCTGCTTTTTATAACTTTCCCCCTCTCCTCGCTTTCATTTTAGTCCCATAAAGCAGAGTTTTCAGATGGCTTCAAAGCTCTGTGCCGAGCTCAGTTGGGGGCCTTCAAAGCCCCCTGTCTGTCGGCAGGTTTAGGCACAGAGAAAGCTTCTTGTTCTTTAAGGATTTGGCTCACAAATAACGCCCAGCCAGGGCCAAGGCAACTAGCTTGCACCCTGACAGGATAGTAGACAGATTTCTGCATTTTAGTGATGTGTTTTGGGGGCTATTCCTACATCTATCCGAGTGAGTACCTGCTCCTTTTGGTTTTGTTCTGCTTTCTTCTGATGTTTTTTATGTTGTCCTCTTCTTAGAAATGTTGCCTGCTTGCAAGAAATGTATCTTGTGAATATTTGCAGTCACTATTAGTTTGCTTATAACTAAACTGAATTATCTATAAGTAGTTTCCCACTAGTAATTTTCTATTTGCAGTATAATTTTATATTAGCTTTGAAAAAGTGTACAAAAAATACAAAAGTGCAGTAAACTAGCTGCTCTGTATTTTAGATAAGAAAACTTTCCTTGACATTCCCTTTAGACATAATCTTGATAAAAAATCAATTAGAATTGTTTTTTCAGTGTGGATTGTAGTGACTTACTATGGGCAGACATTTTTATTCTGAGAGAAGTAAGAGTGTTTGGCTTCATATTTTTCTTTTAGAGATTTTAAAATAAATCTCAGTAATTACATTGCTTATTAGATCTTTTCCCAAAGACATAACATTATGCTTTTATTACTACTCTTTAATTAGTGCATGTGCTGTTCTGTGGTGGAAGCTGATTTTTGATATCAGAGGACTTAAATGATAAATTAAGATTTTATTTTTGCCATGAGTTGTAGAGTTTTGCATCATCTACGATTGCTTACATTCATGCTTCAGGTTTTATTTAAATGAAAAGATACAGTGAAACAAAACAACAGGTTTCTCAGCTATATACCATAAAAAGGGAGGAGACACAAACCTCCTCTAGCCAATCAATGCAGTTTTCAAGTTTGCCTAAAAACAGTATTTTAACAGGATGTTTTTTTCTGCCAGGCAAGCAAAGTAAAAACAAACTGCTGACATTTACGCAGAAAAGAAGAAAGAGGAAATCTATTTATTGATGTTAGCTCTGTGCATACAGGGCTAATGTTGCCTGAGAACTTATTTAATGCCACTCTGGGTCATTTCCATTGAGTCAGTTACTGTTTTTAAATCCTATGGTTTGTATGGTGTAGAATATGTCTTTATGAATTTGTTGATTTTATAGAAAATGATAAACAGGCACGTTAAAGTGATTTTTCTTTCATGGTTTATGGCAGATCACTGCAGAAGCTGGCAGTGATTTCTGTGTGTGTGATGCTATAGAGTGTTACTGATGTTAGGACTCTTACATGTCTGTTGGGTGACTGGAGAGCAGAGAAAGTCTGTATTCAGCTTTTACAAATTAAAATATTGATTATTGTTTTTTTATTCGGTATAGCAGGAGGATTGGTGGCAACTGATGTGTTGGTTCTCAAACAGTTTGTTAAATGTTGAACTGAAAAGGTGCTAAAAATAACATAAAGAGCTGTTAGACTGCAGTGACGATTATTAGCAAAAGCAACAGGAAGGGGGATTGTGAATTGAATGGCTCCTCCACTGCTGCGTTTAAAGATGGAGGAGCTGATGAATGTTGATGAAAGATTCTTGACAGTGGTCATCATTAAAGCAGCTTGACCTTGACATAACCTTAAGTGTTACTGTCATTATTTTCTATCTTGAGGGAACAGTTCGGTGTCTCTTGACCTGCCGCGGACTGCTTCTTCTGTCACCACGTTGTCACAGTTTCATACATATGCCGTTAATACTGCCTTTGTTGATAAATTTAATGCCTCAAAACATACCCACAGTTAGTGTATGAATGTGTTAAACCCCAATAATTTGACCCTCAGCATTACTTGCTATCAGTTTTATGACAGAAACAAATAATCAGTATTCAAAAATAAATAGAGAATGACCAGTGTTAACGATCTGAGCTGATAGATTAGTCTAGCCGAAGTCAGCTCATTTGTAAATAAAATGGCTGTATTATCACAAGCACAGCATCACTTTAGTTCCTCTATTCGTGGGAAATGTACTGTTGTCTTGTAACCCTCTCTGTTCTTACTTTCACTTGTTTGACACTGCACCTGTTCTTAAGTTCTTTGCATTGTGTTGTTGTCCTTCACCCTTTACCAAAGTGCTGAGGATCACAGGAATCACAGACACTATAGGCTTTCTTCCACTGCTGCTCTTATTGTCAGTCACTTTGGATAAGGGCCTCAGCTAAATGCCTAAATTGTAATTGTAAATTGTAGGCCTGCCCACATGTTAGCTCACCAGTCACAGCACGCTTAAGAAAGCAGTGCTGAGAGACTGACGGGATGAGATTGAAACAGGCAGCCATTATAATCAGTCATTCAGCCTTTTGGAGTAGACATTCAGCGTTTGTGGTTTGTTCTAAATTTAAAGGGAACCTCTGTGACCTGCTGGCTTTCACCGGCCTTAAACCACTCTGCTCTCTCCACCTCCCTCCCTCCCCTCTGGTCTTTTCCTGCACTCCTCTCTCCCTTCCTCCCTGCCTTTTTCTTTTTTGCTTTTATTCAGACACAACTGAAAAAAAACAAACTTTTCAAAAGTTACTTGAGGTTATTTGAAGTAATGACTTGAGATTGCATCACCAGTTGATAATAACTTTCACATCCAATACAGTTTCTGAGTTTTGCTTTGTGTCAAAGGTTCTGCAGTATCATCAACATTAAGTGGTCACTGAACTGTTGATCAGATTTGCAGCCTCTTTGTTTTCTTCTTTTTTTATACAACCCTTTAACATGTTTTATTGTTGTTTGTGCTGCTTTTTTTTTTTTTTTTTACTCCTCTGTGTCTCTTTGTTAAACTAAGATGGAAATCATAGCTCAGTTCAGAGTGTTTTCAACTTTAAATATGGACAGAGGTTATTTGAGGAGGCTTGTGGGAGTGTGCACTGCATGCATGACAACCAGTGGAACTACCATTACCATTAACTACCACCACAGTGTTTTAGGCCAAGTAAAAAAAAAACACACAAGAATTAAGCTCAGATGAAGTTTTGCAGGACAAACTGGAAAAACATGATATTTTTGCCTTTATTGTGTACTTTTGGCACCTGCCTAATCTCTGAAATGTGTTTTTGTTTTGTAGCTGCTGCTCGATTGATTGGAACACATTGTTCATTGTGATTGTTATGCTTCATGGCTTCTTACTGACATATTCTACTGTTTGGTTACATTAGAGAGGGACAGGAGGATTCCCCAGCATGCATTGAGTGGAGAACAGGGAAACCAAGCAGGTCACCACTGCATCATAAGGAGAACATGGATAGGCAAACAGTCACACTCAGGGGCAATTTAGACTCTGCAGTCCCCCTGACCTGTGTGTGTGTGCTGTGGGAAGAAACCCAGGCGAACACAAGGGGGGATCATACAAACTCTGCGCAGAAACCAGCTAAATTAGCTAACCAGTTGGCTGCTGTGCTGCCCCGATATTATTATCAGTCACACCCCGTCTCTCTGTTTCACCTTTCCTTCTCTCCCCCCATCTCTTTCCGTCAAAGCACAGTTGGGGAATATCGCCCGTGTGTGTCACTTCTCCTGCAAACTGTGGCTCTCTGCTCTCTGCTGTGCTAATCATATTTCTCCTGGCAAGATGTTAGCTCCAGCAGGAGTGAGGTGCAGAGGAAAGAGATGGGGGATGTGGCGAAGAAACAAATAGAAACAGCAGAGGGGAGACAAGCGAACGCACATGGGAGCGAGGCTAGAGAGTGGTGTAATTAGTTAAGTTTTGCAGTAGTTTATAATTCAGACACATTGTAGAGCTGCATTGTTGAAGGACACCTGAATCTCTCTCTCTCATCCTCTCCTCTCCTCCTGTCTGTGTCTCCCTCTTCACCTTTAAATAATGCAGTGTGAGAGATGGTTCTTACATACTGAGGAGGTGTCAGCAGGCAGTTAAGGGAACGTCAGCACCATTGCACCTTCCCGAATGACACACACACACACACACACACACACACACACACAAGCACATCCACACCTGCACACGTTTCTGTCATCTCTGTTTATTGTGTAGCTAAACTCCACCACACTGGCAGATAATTAGGCAGGTTTATACCGTTAATGTATAGCATTACGGCCCTAACACATCAAATAATCAGTAATGCCATGCATTTATACACAAATAAATACTGAAAAAAACATACTGGGAATGTCATTTAATGACAGTTAATGTAATTTAATAGAATTACGTTAAAAATTGGCCAGTAAAAAAAACAACAACAAAAAAACATTTTTGCATTATGTGACAGTTTCAAATGTTTTAAAGCTCCAGTAATTTTAATCTGTTATATAAAAAAAAAGAGTTTTAAATCATTCACAATAGAAAACACACACAAAGCTTAAAGCAGTGTATTCATGAATAAAGCCAACAGGTTGACATCTTGAATACTCTATACTGTTTATTAAAATGTGGTGAACAAGGTGAGACTGTGAAGCAATGGTTTTGTAAAACATTAAGCTTTTAATTCTAATTCGATATTATGAACTTTAATTGTAATATTATCTTAACACTTATAGGATAATTCACAGTTTACCATTTGTTGGATGGCACTGTTCACAATGAAAATATTTTCTTCAAAAACAAATGTTTGTGTTTTTATTGTGATTAAAGAACAGACATAAAATACTAAGACCAAAGGAAACCCGTGGCACTCTGTCATATGCACACATTGAAATAGAGTCATTGTCCTACTTGGTTTTATTCAAATTATTGTTTCTAGCAGTCTCAAAAGCTTTTGGTAAGTATAACAAGCAGCAAAAAGATTCCACAATTGCAAGAATGATGACCATAATAGCAGCATAATTTAGAAGACAATGTGAATAATCACCAATCATATCTGATGATGCTGGATGAGAAGGGTGGATTTAAGTAAAGCAAAAGGCGGAAGTGATTAATTCTATTCTTTATTATTATTATTATTATTATTTGATTGACAAAGGTGAACTGGGAGTAATATGGTCATTTGTTTTTGCTCGCTGAATGCCCGTGATTACAATATGAACACCAGCCAAAATTTAATGTGATTTTTCTTAATATACCATTTCAATATGACTGGATGCTGCCAAATAAAATAGAACCGCTTTTGTTCATTTATTGTGTGTTCCAGGCATTTTCAGTAATTTATTTGTATTACTATGTCTCACAGACTGTTCTGGTCATTGGCTAATGTCTGCAGTATGTAGGTATGTAGACAGTGCTATAAGAGAAGGTTTCAGTTATCCACATTTAGTTTGATGTACAGTACAGATCCACTGTGTTTCAGAGCCTCTCTGGGCCTCTTCTGTTTTATTTTCCCTTCTAGGAGCTGCTTTTTTTTTCTTGGCAAATATAGCTAGACACTTTTTTTTTGTCTGCCTGTCAACACTGGATCTATTGCTACTTCAATAATCTCAGTGTCAAATTTGTATTAGACAAATATCTAATAATAGCCACTCTGTTAGATAGATGGCTCTTGCCAGGGTTTAGACACAAAAAGCTGTTTCATACTGTCAGGAACCCTCCAACGCTGAACTGATGAAATAGTTGCCCATAATACAATTTGGACTCAAATTGATAAACAATAGACAACATATTTGCATTCTATTACTTTTTTTTCATGCCTATTATCTGTTCTCTTTGTAGGAATGTTTAATTTGCACTGTGACCTTGAAATGACACAATGAAGAACATTTAAAAATGCAAAGTCAGCAAATTATAATTACATTCACCCCTAATGCTATAAGAGTCTACTAAAGGGCAACACTGGAATTACTTCTGTGTTTCTGTGATTAGGCTCAGAATATGAATGCAATGTTTTATCATTTGTGCTAATTTTAATATTACGCACGCGGTGCTCAAATATTTTCTGAATTAAATTTGCAAATGGGTCCTTGTGTATGGGGGCATTAAACGTGTCGAACACCTAACAGATCGTGAACAGTAACACAGCAGAGAATGAAGTGGTAGAATAGATTATTATATTATTAATACTAAGGGGATATTTCCCATATCATTTGAAAGGAGAATATCACCCACACGGCTTTGTACCCACAGTCGAGGC
>NW_007579123.1:129734-132234 GCF_000690725.1 Stegastes partitus | reverse complement strand
GTATAAAAGGAGGCTTTTTGTGTCTCAACAATAACATATGTGAGATAAAAGTTGTTTTTTAAAATGACAGTAGCAGAACACAAACCTGCAACTCACCTGAATTCAGGATCCAGCCATACAGGGACAAGATGTCATGTACTGAGTAGTTTCTTTTTATTTTGAATCCTGATCAACATGTTTAGTCAGAGTGCCTGCTTAAGAATTTTCATAAAGTCACAGTGTTAGACAATATTCACAATTATAACAAAAGCTAAGTTCAAAAAACTGCAACAGATGTCTTCATGTTGTGACTGTAGCTCTGACTGTTTCTGTGAATATCTCACGACATGAACAGTCTTTATTAATAGACTCTGAAGTGTTTGTATCCCGTGTCAACTTAATCATCAATTTGTGATGGAAAAAGATTTCAGGGCCTACAGAAAAAGCTTACAAGAAGGCTTCTCCTCAGTGAGGAGCTTGTATTTGTGGTAAATCTGGCATGACACAAATGCAGCACATGACTTCTTGAGTCAAGGAAACACAGTAGTTTTATCCGTCACAGAACAAACTGGTGACTGATTTCTTCCATTTGAGTGTTTTATTTTCAGTGTGACACCACTGGGTCTTCATCCTGAAGAGGTTGAACTTGGTTGTAGGCATGTTTCAGTATAAGAGAATGAACTGTTCCACCCCTGTGTGGGAACATAAGCCAGGTCTTAAAGATGGAAACCAGGTGTGGGGTCATTGAGAAAAGCCTTCAACCACTGAGAATGAATGTGGCATTGTGTTTGGGTCATCAGTACTAGTGATACTGAACTACACTATGTTTCTCCTGTCATTCCCTCATCATTTCTGCTCTCCCCTCCTCTTACAAGTGCTAATGTGATGAAGTCATTAAAAAGTGCGGGAAATGCATTGATTGGTGTTCACTCCCTTGCTTGTCACTCTGCTCAGTCACTCATTTTTAAGATTCATTGTGGGGGATTTGTTTTGTTTTTTTGAACTGTTTGAACTGCTGTCTCCTCTTTGCTATATATGAGGCATGTAATGCTGATTTCCTATGGCTAGAGCAGTGGTGGTGGTCAGAAGTAGATGATGGAGAAGGTTAAAGTTTGAAATTTGTCCCACTTGATCAATTCTGTGATCCTGTGTACTGTATCAGCCACAGAGGAAATGCATTCTTTAAATTCATATGAACCCCTTGTCAGGCCTGTCTTTCTGTAGCTCTTTACCAGGTTTTACATACAAAATGCAGATTTTTCTCACATTTAGTCTGCAGAGGTAAAAGGACTGATGTCTGGTTTAGCCACAGTGGCTTTAAATGGAGAGTCTTTTCTGAAGACATGCACTTTGCTTATGATTATGTGGCATTATCCTACTTAGAATAATGATGTTGGTTATTTTGACACAAACGCACTCATGTTTACAGAGATTCTCATTGGATTTCACAGTGAAAATTGCAGAAACCCATTTCCTGAAATTTTGACTCAGGCTGTCCATAAATATCACAACTACAATTCTGTAGCATTTATGAAAAAGGCAGCATGTGGAGGGACATGTTTGTGTTCTTGTTCATTATATCACTGACTATCTGTCTGTCTATCCACATCTCTTTCTCTTTTTTTTGCTTTCTTCCTTCCTCCCTCTTACTCCCTCTCTCTCCCTCTTGCTCTCTCTTTCCACACTACTGGGTTTTAATCACTGCTGTAATTGGCAACTCCCCGCTGTGCATGTGCACACACATATGCTCTGCCTAGCTGCTGCAAATCCCTCTGGCAATGTATACGTGCGTGTGTGTGTGTGTGTGTGTGTGTGTGTGTGTGTGTGTGTGTGTGTGTGTGTGTGTGTGTGTGTGTTGTGGGGGCAGGAGAGAGAGATATGGAGAGATAAGGATAATGAAAGAAGGAGAGTTTCAGAACTGCAGGCCAACTCACCAACTCAACAATCTGTCTGCTGTGTGTGGAAGTGGAGTTGTGCAGCCAAACTGTAATTATCTAAGAGAAAAAAAAAGACATGTTTCAAGATTTATTACAGAACACAGCATTGTGTTGGAGTTACTGCAGAATCTGATGCTGACTTAGTCAAATTAATAATCAGTCTTGTCAAACTGAAAGTATGCCGCATACTGTATGTAGAGGCATAAACAGTTGCATCAACAGATCACAGTAATGATACCAATCTGTGCACACAGTTTCAATCTACTGGGCTCAAGCATTTGCACCCAACACACTGCACCAAGTCAAATGCTCCATGAACTGTTTATGCATTGGGTGACTTAAAAGCTGGCATGATGCACATGACATGTCAATGACCACACGTGTATAGATAGTAGTTTTGTCTCTGGATTCTGTTATCTTGTGAAATGCATTTTGGCAACAAATCAGTTCTGTAAAATCTGTAACTGTTTGCACATAGAACGCAGATTGTGACTTGTTTCTCTTGGTTTGTAGATAATCGTAGAAGCCGAAACTCGTAAAAGGTAAATGTAGGTATATCAGGTTATGTCACAGATATTTATATA
>NW_007579123.1:94260-128535 GCF_000690725.1 Stegastes partitus | reverse complement strand
TTGTAATGCATTCTGTCTGCAAAAGAAGGCTTACCTTTTGAATTCTGTCAACTAGTTTTCTGTTAGTGTGTCAGACAAAACTTTATTTTCCCCTGATTTTGAAGCTGTATTTAGCTGTTGTTGCCAGTTTTATCTGTTGGAATAAAGTTTCCAGTCCGCCACATGCCTTTCCTCACCATCTTATATCAGCACAAATCAGCCCTGGCAGATTTACAGAAATGATCCTTTTGTGGGGAAAGCATATCCAATGTGTTAATGGCAACACCAACTAAAGTACAGCAGAACACATACACTTTGAAAACTTTTCATTCACAAAAAAAAAAAAAAAAACTGAGCAGGAAGAATGTGTTTCATCACTGAAAAGAGTTTGTTGGATTTGTGGATTTATACTGAAGCTTATTGGACCAGCAGTTGCCTCCCAAATCCTACACTGTGAGAACCATGTGACAATGGCCATGCTAAACCCAATGCTAAAGAATCCCAGCTTTATGGTTATCATGGCACATTGGCAGCAGAAAGGAAAGTTTCATGCTCGTGTGTGTGTGTGTGTGTGTGTGTGTGTGTGTGTGTGTGTGTGTGTGCCTATCTTTTATGTGGGTCACCCCACCATGTCTAATGGCCCCTTGCTGCGTGCAGCGTCCTGCGCTGAGCTGCTCCCTGCTGTCACACTCACACACACAAACAAATGCACAGACACAGTGGGGGAGATTTCGGGGTGTCCCTCACCCTAATACCCTCCACAATACACCACCACTGCATCTCCTGCTCCTGTTCTCAAAGTTGAAAGTTGATCAGTGAAGTGCTAGCATGTCTCTGCTCTCTCTCTGTTGTAGATTTTCTCCTCATCATCTCCCTTTTCGCTCTGTCTGTCTCTCTCTCTACTTTCTGTTATTTTTTATTTTTATCCCACACTAAAGATGGGGCTTTTGCTATTTCTGTTTACTTTTATGTATTTTTTTTACCCTTAGTTGACTAGGACTGGACTTTAAGGGTTAGCCAATGGCGTATTCTTTATATTTTGTCTGTGCAAAATAGAGGCGAAGGCTTAAAGCCTCTGCAGGCCTCCATCATACAGAGAGCCATCTAACCTGCTAGCAACTGCCTCAAACAGGTGAGCTTCTGCACTACACATATATAAGACACTACTGTGATTGTGTTGTGTATACTTCTGCTAGGATTTAGCCTTTCTCGTGAAGCAACTGGTAAAATCATTTGGCCTCCTTGTATTGTTGAGTGTCAGATATATTGCTGCTGCATAGAAAATGAATCATGTTAACCTTGACTTAAGACAAAGCCAAGCTAACTAATGAAACAATAGGTTTGTATTGGTATACTGTATTACCAGTATCATAAATACTAGTGGGGTGGGGACCAGGTTGGTTATGTTGTGCATCTACTGTTTCCTATGTGAAAGTGTGTTGTTTCCCTACCAAGACGCCAGCACTTGTCTATCTAGGCAGTTACCAGACAGTAGGGAAGAAAAAGACCGTCATTAAAATTCTAGCACTGCAGTTTTATTTACAACCTGCATTGTGGAATAATCTGAGGAGAGGAGAGGAGAGGAGAGGAGAGGAGAGGAGAGGAGGGGGGATGGGTGAGGTACAGAGTGAGAAGACACGAAGGAAAGAAGAGCGAACACTGAGATGCTGATAATTCAGATTACTACCTGCCCATCCCCAGTTGTACAACTGAAACACACACCTAAACACACAATAGTGCTTCACCTAAACGTATGAACTGAAGGCATATACAATATATATATATACAATAAGTTCATCAACCATTAATGGAGACAAACTTGCTGCATCCTCACATGTAATATTGCTTGAAACATTTGTAAATGTCCTCACTGAGACTTATTTCAAAATGCGTGCAACAGTATGCATATTTACTTCGATCCATAAAGCATAAAACACACTCATACACGCGGAGACTAAATCTCAGCCATAGAGAAGCCAGTTACGTCAGTATTTTCACACTGCGGTAGTGTCTCTTTGTCTGCCTGTCGGCCAGCCAGCTGTAAGATGGAAGGCGAGAAATATGCTTTTAGTGGACGGCTTCGTGAGATAGAATACGCTGCTTTGTCGTATTTTGTTCCTGTGCATCATTGTTGTAATGTTGATTTCTGCCACATGATTATCAGTTTGTTGTTTCAGTGTTTCAAAGTGTGTGTGCCTGATCACGCGCAGTTATGAGGGTGTGAATCGGTGTGTGCACGTCGAACAATGCATTGATTACGGCAACTAGTTGTGCACCTCACAGTCAGACGTGCTCTTAAACATGCTAACACATACCTGGTGCATGTTAAAAAAATGTTTGTTTGAGCATTAGTGGGGGGAAGGTAACCTTCTGTCCACCTGTCCACAGCATCAGCTGTTGTTTGTGTTACCACAGACACACACACACACCCACACACTCACACAGCAGACATAATTTGTTCCAATCCTGTCCTTGTCGAAGAGGAGAGCTGCAAACAGTCTGCCAGTTGCAACAGGGAGCAGACGGAAACATTGTAGAAAAACAATTCCATTCTGTTGTGATGGACCCTACTTTTAAGGTCCTGCAGTACGTGCTACCTTTTGTAACACAAGAAATCCGTTTTAACACTGTTTGATTCGACTGTTTGCTAACTAAATGAGCTAACTAAGCATTGTTTACGAGGATTTGTAATAGGGGTTCATCACCACTGCGAGCTTTTCGTCAGCTTAACATAAACAAATAAACTAGCCACAGTTATTAGTGTATGTCAGTTGTGTCCTGACCCGCCCAAATAAAGTAGTAACAATGTCACTCATTGTAGCTTAGCTGACAGTGATGCACTGAAACAAACGAGCCATTTCAAGGGGGAAGCACTGATATGTTGCAGACAGGCACAGTATAAAACCCCAGGAATGTATGGTGAGACAGCGAAAGACACAGAGAATGATTCAGATGTATAGAAGGCCTCAGCCAGAGAACGTTTGCCATTGTTTGATAAACACAAACACAGATGTATTTAGGCTTTGATTCCAGGTTGCTTTTCACTGCTTGTAGTGGGAGCCGTCCTAAAGAAACAAGCCTCACTCACACACACACACACACACACACACACCATGGACTGGACTGATAGGATTAGAGACTGGCGCTATAGTCACTCTCAGTGTCTTTCTTTTCCTCTCTCACCCCCTCTCTCTCAAGCCTGCCAAGCCTTGATTATTCACAAGGTTAGTTCCTGATTGCGTATAGCAGCAGCAGACAGTTCATTATCTCTCCACCTCTTTTCTTGCACTATGTTTATGCATGATGGTCAAGTGAGAAGGCTTGACTCACACGAACACTAACATTTGAAGGCTCACAGAAAAGCCTCATGGCTGAAATGTTATGTGTCAAATCATCTCTACTTTATGTTTTTTTTTTTTTTTTAATTTTTAAGTGCACAAAATGAAATTATATTGATCCTCGTTAATATAATTTTGAACCGTTATTTAGTGTGTGTTCCTGCAGTCCTTCCTTATTTGGAATTAGCCCAAATATACGTTTTTTAATTTGATAATCAGTCAATGAAGGCTGTTATTTTATTGTAAAAATATATATTTTTAAATGCCACTCTCTGTTAGGTAATTGTGTAGCTCACTCTATCTACTATCTGTCTACTCTGTCTATCTCTCTAGCTTAGCTTTTATTTTATTTTACCATACATTACCAATGTTCCCAGTTGCCTCCAGATATATAGAATGTTGTTCATGCATTTGAGGATGGTGTCAGCTGTCAATTATATGAATAAAAATGCAGCAGAGCTGGAGACAGGCAGGTTTTGCAGAATACTGATGACACTGTATGTGTACGTGTGTGGAGGATATCAGTGCTGCAGCAGCAGGCTTCAAAAGGTAGCCGTCGGCCAGCCCTCTGCTGTCACAGTGGAGCTGTTGTTGTAAAACCTCCAGCCGTAGCTCACATATAAATACAGCGCACGAGAACAGATTTCGTTCAAAATACCAAAAGAATTTTTCACAATCTATTAATGTTTTGTTCTAAATAATATTTCCTTTAAAGAGATTTGTCTCAATATTTTCCCTTATTGATATTGTGATAAAGAAAGAAGCTTTTATTTATTTGTTACTCATTCGTTGTCAGGATATCGAAAGAGTGTTAGTTTTTCCTCTGTCTGAAGGACAATGTCCCCATTCTGAGGAGAGTGTGAGTGCAGTGTTGACACATGTTAGTGCTGGCTGATTAGTCGACACATAAAGGAACATGCAGCCCCTCCATCACTATTCAGCCATTTTGTCTCCCTGTCTGTCACACTGGTGGAGTGGATGTTTCTGTGTGTGTGAGAGGCTTTTGTTAAGGTAATGCGGAGGAGAGAGAACAAACGAGGGAGAAGACACCATGAAAAATTACACAGACCACAGCCAAGTACCGGTGACCCAGGGATGCTTTTTTCCTTTAATCTCGGCATATCAGAATTGTGCAATTTCAGTAATTTTATTTTTTTTTTTTTTTACCTCGAAAGTCATGATTTTATACATGCAGGGAAACACGTGAAAAAAACAACAACAAAAAAAACAGGTGCATTTAATAATAAATTGGTAGTACCATGTTGTGTAAGGTACTGTGTCAGATCAGTGGGTCGGTGCCTATTGTGTCCTAACTGGATTAACAGAGCGGTCAGTGAGACACACAGCCAAAGTGGCAACCAGAACCGTTGTTTACAAGCTTGTGGCACCTCTGTCACTTCAAATTTTCGTACGATACTGATTTGTTTCCGTAGACTTTTTCCACAATGGCATGCTGGAGTTTGTGCAAATTCGTTGTGTAATCTTTTTGATAAAAGCATGAAAGTTGGTACTGTCACATCTCACATATTTAGAGATATTTTATACATAAAACGCTCCCTCAATATTGTTGCATGTGATCAGATTGAATTCCATATATTTTATTGTAACCTACCATTATTTAGTAGTTTTCATGGTGATAAAATGCACAATTCATAAAACACAAGTAGTGACTCTAAATGTCCCACAGCACACAAAATCCAAACATACTGGACCTCTCTGCAGAACACTGCATGTAATTATTGTGTTAAGATGAATGATTCTATTAAATTCTTTTGGCATCTCTGATTTTTTTTTTTTTTTTAAATCTCACTGTGCATGTATCATATTGTAATATTTTGAATAAGCACACACTGTTAAATTGAAGCTTGACAGTGCCTATCTTAAAAAGACATTTTAGTATTGTCAATCTAGCTTTTTAATTATGATATAAATATGCCTCTGTTAAAATGTGCAAATAATACTCATCTTTGATTTAAAAAAAAAAAAAAGAAGAAAAAAAACATAAAGTTATGCAGTAATTCCTTAAATAAAACTATTTGAATATTGTACTTTTTTTGTATAGGTGAAGAAATAAAGAAGTAATGATCCATTTCTATTTACAAACACACAGTACTTTAGATGTCATGATTGTTAATTTAACTAATATTCTTACAAATAATGTTGCTTGTTATTGTTATTAGTCGTAGTGTAGTGTTATTATTATTATTATTTATAATAATAATAATAATAATAATAATAATAATAATAATAATAATAATAATAATAATAATGTGTTTGATATATAGTATGTTAGATAGATAGCATAGCATAATTATTGATCTCACCAGGTGTTTTTTTTCAGCTCTTGGAATGAGTAAAAACAAATAAATAGCATCTCCTAAATAAACTTTAGTCCTTTGAACAGCATAGCTCCCCCTCTGGCTCTCAGGTGGCTTCACATGTTCAAATGATCTCATTTGGTGAATCCAGTTGCTTGTTGTGACAGTAAAAGTGTGTGTTTAGGTCCAATTCATGTTTGCTTTTATTCAAACACTGCACTGAAAAATCGTATTGATTCAGCTACATAGAATATAATTAATAAAAAGTAAAACAAGCAAGAATCGTTAAGGGCAAAAGAGTTTAGATCTTAGTGGTTCATATTGAATTACTGTTTGTGTTCATGCCTCAGGTCCGTTTTGTTTTTTGTCATGTAATCGTGTAATTTCTTAGAAAATCCAGCACAGAGCAATCAATCTCACAATCATATTTTTTTATTCTAGAAAAGCCTGAGCAATGATTTATGATTAGTTACATAAATTATTGCATTGTAGAAAAAACTTTTAACCAGCTCAAAGTATCAGCTTTAAACTGCAGATTTTGATGAATGGCTCCATTTGATGTCAGTTGCTATATTGATGAGAATTAAGATGAAAAATGCATATGTACTTGCTCTTTTCATCAGTCTTCTGACATCGATCAAAATAAAATCATTTCAAGGGAAGCTTATTTCACATCTCTTATCTCACTGCATATTTCTAATCTGTACAGATAATAAATACTCACATGTTTTAGATTTATTATCATGCTCTGAACATCTTATCTCTGCAGGTAATATACACGTCTATATGTATACACTTAACCTCACCTACAATAGACCTAGTCAATACATTTCTTAAGTACTGTGAATTAGATGAGACTGTGATTATACCTTCAAGGCCTTGAAATCACATCAAGTCAAACAGCAGCTTTTTTTTTTCATCTAATTCCTCTCACACTTCCTCTCTTTTTTTTGTATTTCTTTTCTTCTCAAAGTGATTTCAACAGACACATGCTGCACACGGTTGTGTGTGTTGCTGCATATGATGGTGTATTCACTTTTTTATAGTGTGTGTTCTGGAAAGATTCTGCGCAGTGTTTTTCAGGACGTATTGCCGGCGTATTCTATTAGTAGAAAAAATAAAATAAAATAAAGGCATCGACAGCCGAGCCTCAGAATAGAGACAATGGTGAAGTCACTGTCATGACTGAGGTTTAAAAAAGAACGGGAGGTTTGTGTTATAGTTCACTAGTTATTGTAATTCATTTAAATTTAGGATTAAAATAGTAGAAAAGGAAAATAAATAATTCCTTTTCTTTATTTTGTATTACCAGCACCAATAGACATAAATTATTCTTTTTTTCTGCAGCAGCACTGAATTCAGTGTAGAATTAGTGAAGCTGCACATCATCTGTACTATTATTAGGATGACTGTTTGTTACATTTAAAAGTAGCGTCTACTTACAATTGACTCACTCACAATCTACATGACCATTCAGTCCTGTTAGCTTTGGTTAAGGCCTGGGCTGCAGGCTGCTATTCACTGTCTATATAAACAGGACTCTGTCGTCGTGAAGGTGTGTGTGTGTGTGTGTGTGTGTGTGTGTGTGTGTGTGTGTGTGTTGCACCCTATTAAACTGAGGTTTTGCATGCACGAAATTCTCTGTTGTCAATTCTTCACTCTTTCTTTTTCTGCCTGTGTCACGCATTCCCTCATCACAAACACACACGCTCAGAGCCGGTCAGACCTCCGTCATGCTGGAGGTCATCTATGTGCCAACCTGACATTGTTGTCTATAAGCTGCTTTGGAGCACCAGGAGAAGTTCTAAGGACAATTCCAAATGGTTCATAGAAGAAGAGGCTTTCTCGCTTCACGTATAGCTCCGTGTCACTGAATTGCTGAGGGGGAGGGCGTCAATTCATTTCAATTCAGTCTGTGTTGAACCCATTCCAAATGTGAATAGAAACTGCAATTGATTTGCTAATGATAGAGTATTCACTCTTAATAAGATGGATATAACAACCTTGTCGTTGTCGGTATTGAAATGTTTGGGAGAAAATTGGCTTCCTAAATTGATTAAACTGAAGGTGAGCTGCAGACAGCCGTGCAGGATGTTGTTTTATGCTGTGGAAAGATGATTTGTGATAAATGTGATACAGTTGTTTATGTCAGTTTTGCTGCTTGAATTTGCTGGCGGTATAAAAAATGTAATTATTGAATTATTGTCTAACAAAATGAGTGGAAATATATGTTCAATCTTGATGTATTAAATAAATTTGAACATAATCAACACTGTGGAGAAGCGCTCGCCTCATCTGAGCACAGGACTCCTGGCTCAGGCTGACGGTATCACTGTCCTGTCTTTATGTACTATTTACACATGCTGACTTATACATGATTGGCAAATTAGATCATGTTCTTCTGTAATAATATAAGTGTTTAATTAACTGTGATGTGGCTTCACTTTTTATATTATTAAATGAGTGGCTAATTATATTTTGTGAAGATTCATTCTATACTGTTGAAAACACACATGCTTTTCAAAATATGTCATTGTGTCATCAGATTGAAGTTTTTAAATAATATTAATAAGTGAATGCTTGCTTCAATAGTATTGACAAGCCAGCTTATGGTTATTGTTTATTTCTCACGTTTTCTCTTTGTTTTTTCCTCCCTTCACATGTACAATAGCAGCTCTAACATGCATTATTTTAGGTTTGCCATAGTTATGTATTTTAGTTTATTCATTCAAACTAAACCACAACTTGAATAAAAATCCCTGTGGAGCACCATTTGAAATTACACCTTCCTTGTTATTTTCTATCAAACTAACATTTACACTCTCTCATGGCTTGTTAGAAATTATTTCATAATGATATGACAATGATGACAGTCATTGGGCCCTGCTGTGGATGTGACACAAATGGCAAATAAATCCAGATGTGACTGGCTTTAATGAGCAGCTGTTGACGATAATCCAGCTGATAAATGACTTTTAGGAGCTTTAAACCCTTCAGCTCCAGTATCTCTCCATGAGGAGTTTAATTTTTACATGACATCGTGAGATGTAATAAAATATCAGGGAGCAGTGTGGTAGCTTAGTGCGCCAGCCACATATTCACAGTGTGGACTGAAATCCAGCATAAGATGCCTCTCTCTCTCTCTTTTTCTCTCTCTCGCTGACTGTGTTGTACTTAATAAAACAGAGTCATGCCACAGACATTATTTGATAAAGCAAAATTGCCCTAAAACAGTGTAATCAAACTGCAGATAGCTGTGAACAAAATCTGTGGCCTTGCTCGTCCGTAGACTTGCTGTGCCAGTCACCACACCATGTATTTCTGTAAAGACGTGATGGATACAGTGCAAGGAAATCTCAGCGTGGTTTTACAGGTAGATCTCAGAGCTTGTACATCACAAAGCTGCACTATGTAACTGTGAATAGCTGTCACAGGGTTTCAGCTGTTTCTGTCTCTCAGACGCTCAATTTCCTCCAGCAGAAATCGGTATGAGTGTTGCCTCCCTGTCTGTGCAGGATAGATGCAGGATGGAGGACTTTTACCATGGCAACCACTAATGCAGTATAGATGCAGGGACTGAGCCTTGGCTACTGCTGTAATAATACAGGATTCATGGAAGGCAGGTGGAATGTCATCCGGGCTGTCTAAATGAGAGTCTTTGATGTCTAGTGTGGTCAACACTAAATCCCACTTGGCTCTGCTGTGAAAATGAGGTTGTTGTTTCCTGTATTAGTTCAGCACCGCAGCATTCTTTCTATTCAGTTTTCATTCAGCAGCTTGTAGTTGACAAAAAGAGTGTCTCCTAAACATGGCTTCCTATATTGCATTATAGCCTCACTTCATTTTTATGTCAGCTTCTCTGCCACATTGTTTCCTATATCGGCTTATACTGCCCAATCCTCATAATCCGTCTGTAGTCTGAGTCAAATATCTGGTCCATGCAGTGTCCTCTCACCTTCTTCTAGGATGTCATTTCTGTATCCTCCTCTTCCTCCTCTTCACACACTGGATTACAACTGGGCAAGTTTGAAGTGACACCTAACAGGTTGGCATGGAGTTTTGAGTGACAGCTGTCTGGTTAATAATCTTATGGTGTTTTTGTTGAGCAGCAGTTTCCCCTCTGAATATTCTCTGGTGGGAATGAGGTGATGTTTAGACAATGTAATGTTTGCACATCCCTTTGCCAAAAAAAAAAAAAAGGCTATGTACTGAAATATGCAGTGTAACAAACTAAATAAAAGATCACTGATACATTCGTCCAGATTCTTGTGGATTATTAAATCTGAAGTTTATTACAACTCATTAATCGGGTAAATATATTCTTATATTCTTAACTGCTTGACTGCGGTTTTACAGATTGACAGTTTTGTTCAAAGTTCCCGCTGTGTGAGAGTCATTTTTCAGTGGCAACAAAGCCAGAAGTCGCTGTCCCCTACACGAGTGTCACTCCTAAACAAACATTCCTTCCATGTAGCCCAGTCTATAGCGCTTCCCTGACCTGCTGCTACTGTTACCGCGCGTGTGTGTGTCCCTGTGTGTGAGGGCGTATTTGTTTTGTCTGCCCCTATCTATAGCTTTGAGCTGCCCCTTTCTTTCACAGCTAGAGAAAGAAACCACACCCCTCAGGCCACGGCTGGTGTATGTGTATGTGGCGTTTTGCTCTCCTGGGATTTAGGGATTTCTATTGCGGTCTCCGGTCCTCAGCAATAGGAGCGCAACACCAAATGCATAAAATAAACATATGAAGTTCTATAAAGGCTGTAATATGCATGACATAGATGATACATGTGTACAGAAATGCACACTTGGACTGACAGATTCTTTATTACTCTTTCTACATCTAGCATATGCACACAGATAAAAGAAGTTTGAAAGGAAACACATTCTCACACAGAAGCATGTGACACAAAACTTGCACTTGCACATAAATGAAATAACATGATAAACAGATTATTCAGTGCAAGCATTCACACACGCACACGTGTGTGTAAACACACTGAGTTGGTTTTAGCCAATAAGAACAGAGCTTGAATGTGACCTGCACTTCCCATGCAAATATAAACCCCAGGGAGACTAAAAGCTACCTGTTTTTATGTGTTTGTGTGTGTTATTTGTGTTATCCTGGGTTCTATGTTATCATGTCCTCTGTTTAGTTGGAACAGAAGCCACGTATACATACATGGAGTTTCCTCACAGTCATTCATAAGGCAAAATGACTGCAGAAGTCAGGATAATTCTTGGTTCTGTCAAGGTGTTTGTGTGATGCAAGTAGTAAATAATGTATGCAGTCCCCTGTGCATTATAATTTTTTATCTGCTTTCGTACATTTCTGTTTATAAGCTGTTAGACACATGTGGAAAACACTGGGTTGGACTGTTTATTCAGTCACTATGGATGTGGACTTTCCTCAGCATTAAACCCTGGCATTGTTTTGATTTGGGAATGTGGTTAGACCGCTCCCACGGAGGATATTTAAAGCACAAGTCTTCATCTTGACCCATTGAACACATTTATTCGATTAGCTGATTATTTTCAAAGTGAACTGACCTCAGCCCTGCATGTTGCATGATGCTGGACTGCAGCCAAACTTTACCACCAAAGATACAATTTCAGTTGGTATGGAAAATACATCTAAATCATTGCCAACATGCCCCTCATGTCAGTACGAATGAGAAGTAATGTTTATTGTATTCTAATTCTCTGCCCTGAGTGAGGACAGCTTCATATTTTACAAGTTTTATGTGAACATTTATACTCCATTTGTCATTTCCACTACAATGTGTTTTTTTCCCCTCCCCTAAATTATTCTGTCTTGATGTCCACACCAATCTGCATTTATCAATAAATTGCAGGTGTAAATACTCAGCGAACTCGTCATGCTGCCAGGGTGGAACATGAAACGGCCTCTCCAGCTGGAAGAACAAGTGCTGTGTGGGCTCCCTGAAGTGGTGCAGCACAGGGTCATTGGAGAGCCACAGCGTGTTTGGGAACAGAACAATCTGTGTTATTTCAGCACAGCCTGTTGGATGGAGGGCCCTTTCACAGGCAGTATGGATTAATCTTTGGCAGGATCTCTCCAGGATCAAACAAAATTGGATGTTTAACCTCACGTATCCCAGACCTCTCGTGATAAAGGGTTCTCTTGTGATAAACCGGCATAGAGAGGATTGAATGTGACCCACACTGGGTTAATCATTGCATTCTGAATGTATTACCTGGCTTCTTGTGAAAATATGACCACACACAATTACTTGTTACAGTGCACACATCCTTCCTCAGGTGAGACTGAAAACAATATTTCAATCCATAATTCTAAGTTTAAAATGAGCTATCATTTATACCAAAAACAGTATTTTAATGGGCCTCTGTAAAAGATAATTCTAAGATGCTTTATTTATTTATTTGTTTATTTTCCGTTGATGCATTTCTCCTCTTTGATCAGAGTGTCTTGTTCAGGTAAAAGAAAACCGCCTTTTGAAATGTACAGCTGTATTTATTGCTCCTCTTTGCTGTTAGCTACACAAACACAGCTGAAACATTTCACCTCTGCCCTCACTTATTCTAAAGTGTGATTACAAGTTTAAATTTAAGAGAGGCACAGCACAATTTAACATTTAACATGCAAGTACAAGTACACGTGTGGATGAAAATGTTTTGTTTTTTTTGTAAATTCCAGTAAATAAAGTATGTAAATGTGATCTATTTTCTGTTATCATCAGACTCAGCATTAAACCTGACACTGCTCATCAATGACAAAGTTTTTACAAACACTGAATTCAGAGATGGTTTGTTTGTTGCAGAGTTTGATGTGGATTACAGATTAGACAGTAAATCAGATTTTTAACCCTACGCTCTTAATCTGGACCCAGCGGTCACAGGAAGTTCAGTGGTGACGGTTTGGTTCTGATTAAAACTTTATTGTGACAAAGCTCAACACAGCAACTGCAGTTTCACAACCTCTCTTGAAATGTTGTCAATTTCCTGTTGTCTTTGTTTAAAGAGGACACTTTCTATTTTATTAGTTCACAGGGCTTATATTGTAAATACATGTATTGTGTGATAGGAGTAACATAATAATTCTATCACACACATATTTGCACGTTAAACGGTCTACGAAGGAAAATGTTTAATTTTTATTGAAAATGGGTGAAGGCAGTTTATAAGATAAAAGCCTGAAAATAGAATATGCTCCTCTACTCTAATGTGCTCCTCTGCTTTTGCTTTTACACCTTTAAATTCATATTCAAACAATAAACGTCAGACAACAATCACAATATAGGCATTTTAAACTCACTTGTGGAATTGTCATAAGAAATGTTCTGTTTAGGTTGGATTACCGTTTACCAGCACAAAGGCAGGTGTGTCTTTTTATGAAGGACTTCACAAGTACAGTCTATTTTACAAGAGTGTATCTGTGAGCAGGTGAAGGCTTTAATGTATGATTTCGAGCAAACACAAACATGGTGATGTCAGACACTGCATGTACCATTCTCTCTGTTCAAAGAGTTTTCATGATAAAATGTGTATTTTTTTCATCATTTCCTTTTTTCAGAATCTTTTTTCACCAACCACAATCACATTCCTGACTCTTTGATATTAAGAATATATATATATATTGGAAAAATTGAAGGTTAAGCGCCTTGCTCAGGGACAGGAGTTAAATGCAAATCAGAAAACATCTGATCTCCAGACTGTTACCTAACTGTGACTCTATTTTTTCAGTGATGTATGTTTTGGAATATAATTAAAATATCTGCAACCTTGAATGCTATGTCATCCTGTTTTCCTAAAGTCTCTCACTGCACTGTGATTTTGTACCTTTTCGGTCGTATCAGCGTGCTCCTGTGAAATGTTGTGTCTCCTGAGAGCCTGGGCTGTATATTAAACTGATTGACAGCAGCAATTCTCACTGTGGTTTGAAAGCCATTCAAAATAAAATCAGTCACTCTCAGTTACGGTAATCGTCCATGTTGCAATCTAATGACACAGGGTGGAGTCATTCTAGGTGATGTGCTCACACATTGTGTACACTGGCTGTTGATTTGATTCCTGTATATCCAATTCAAGCACTGCTGCATTGACTGCTTTCAATTGTAGTTTAAGTAACCTATTCCACCCACACACTGTAAATAAAGGTTAATGAAATGGCCCGTAGGCAAATGACAAGAAAGGATTTTACCTTTGTTTGCCCATGACATTGCTACCTGCAGAATGAAGCGATGATGCAAAGGTACATTGTCTGGTCTACACCTTTTACAACACAGAGATTAAGGGACCAAACGCAGGCTAGAGGACTTGTAATACATATTTAAATTTTCTATGCACTAACTTACTTATTTTTGAGCCAATTAGAAAGTCATCTGGAAATTAATAGCCACAACTGTGTGATCTCAGAATAAAGGGAAGATCACACTATTCACATGAAGGACCTCAGCTATGCCCATAGATCACTTATAATTTTAATGGCTGAATGTGCTTTCTAGTGAAGTCAGGGCATATGATTAATCTATGTGTCGGATATTTTTGAAGAAGTAATCCTGTTAGCAATGCTAACATTGTTTGATCAATTAAGTCTATAAAACTCTCACTGAAACTATGAAAACAATAGTGATGAATCACTTTTTTCTTCTTTTCTTTTTTTATTTTTAACATATTCTCTTAACATGTGACGTTTTGTTTAATTCACAAACACAATCAAGTCTGTTTGAGTAATCAAAAGTCTCCACTGATAATGATCACTGACTGAGCACTGTTGCTGAACACAAATATTCTTCTATAAGGTGACCCAACCTGCTTAGTGGCTTTGGCTTTATTTCCTCTAAGTATAACCAAACAGTTTTACTAATAAAGTAAGTCAGGGAGCATTTGCTGAACTTTTAGGCTACCATAATGATTGGAATGCTCAACAGAACAAGAGTTTGTGAACAAAACAAGCCAGCTCCTGGTAACATTGACAATTCATTGGCTACTGATTGACAGACAGTTCAACAGAGGGAAAAAAATGTCAATGTTTATTGTTGTTTTATTTACCAAAATTTGACCCTTGACATCAGCCAAATGGTTGAGTAGCAAAGAAATGTAGAGCAGTTGGAATGAAACCCAGATTTTGTGTGTTGGAACAGACTTTGTGTTTATTTCCCACTGAGGCTACTGATCTTATGGAGTATTTTAAACTGATTTTAACCTGTGATGTTATTTGTTTGCTAAGTTTTGGGCAGGGGCACACTGGTAAACAGATAGATGCTCTTGGAATGTAAACTTGCACTTTCTCAGTGTGTATAGGTGGAGGTGTTGCTCTGCATAGGTGAAATAAATTGTCCATGTTTTCGACAGTCCAAGAGGTTTAACTCGGGAAAGGAATCGGATTTCCCTTTTCTAGTCTGCCGGAACTTCATTTCATTGTGTATTCATACTCATGCCGTAGACATGGGTTTCGGCTTGCTTTACAGTCTTTAATCAAGCATCAGTCACAAACAATGTGTGTAGTCATCGTGGTAGGTAAATATATACATCGACCCGTAAGAGTGGTTCCAGCTAAAGGTATAATATGATTTTAGTTTCTATTTTATTAGAGCGAACGGCAGGATACACGACCGCTGGAGGTGTTGTGCGGTCTATATAAACGCGCCGCCATCTTACATTTTCCAGTCTCTGCTGTTCCGGCCAAGTCAGACTGACTGCTGTGGAGGGAGTGGACGAGGCTCCCCGCTGACGCTCGTCTTCACATTTTCCTCGAGTTTTTCCATCTCAAAGTGGTTTTTACTCTGCAGGCGCCGAGTGGACGGACTTGCTGTGTTGACAAGGGTAGGCTTCAACATTCAAACTATCGGCCTCACTCAGTTTCTCCCCTCTTTTCTTGTCCGGCTGTCGCCGAATGCCAGCAGGAATGGAGACGGTTGTTGTGTGCGGGCCGGCCGGGGGATGCTGCTGCTGCAGCTAGCGAGCCAGCTGCTTTCACGGCACATATTTGGGATCTGCCAGCCACCGCCTAATGGGAACATACCTGTTTTGCCGACGGTACTCGTTGAGCTTAGGATAGCAAAGGGTTTTGTGTTGGGTAACAGACAGTTTTTGTACAATAGCTGTACTTATCCGATGGATTTCATTGCCTTCCAGTTTATTCTGAAGCCTTAAGCGGGATTTTGGGAGTAATCGCTGATGTTGTGTCCTAGCTTGTTTGAATAGTTAGCAAATGTTAGCGTAACGTTTGCGGACCACATTCCTCCATTCTGACTCATGTTTACAACACTTGAGTTTTGCCTTTTGCTCGTGTGTTTTTGCAGCTGCTTTTGGCTTAAGACTCTGAGGTGAAGATAGTCTCCAATAAAGCGCACTGACTCGGTGTTTAGCTTGAAGTTACTTGTTACAGCTAAGTTGGTAAACGGTAATTAGCGTTAGCCGAGTCACCGAGTAGGTTAACGATTCGTCTGAAGTTTTGCTCGGAACTTTTGGACAACAGTTTGAAACTTTTGTGTTAAATCGAGCTGATTTGCTGAAGCATGGTAGCGTCAAACTTAGTTGGATGTGTTGTGTTTAAGTTTATTTTAGCTCTCTGGCCTCTAGAGAGTGTGTTTTCCACTCGTCCTTTTAAACAAAGACCGACAAATTCCTCCCGGCCGTTGTGCTTTGGGAGGAAGACGAGGAGGAGCCAGAGTGTGAAATTTGAGTCAGTGGTGTTGGGGCAAGAAAGTCGGGGGCAGCCAGCAGCTGTGGAGAACAGGGGGGCAGTGCGCTTCTTGCTTCGGTGATCGTTTCCGTAGTTTGTGTTGAGCTGCTTTATTAAATGTTGTGTAAAGTATTTGCGTCTTCGCGGAATCCATGCGCCCAGATGTGTAGGTTTGACTGCCGGAGTGATACAGGCGGGTCACTACGGGGAAAAGTTGGACACCTTACTGCTTCTCGCCATCTTTTCCATACAGAAAAAAAAATAACTACGACGGCTTCCGTGGTTAAATCTTCAGATCTGTTTACATGCCATTACTTTTGATTTGGTTTCACTGGAAAGACTGATGTAGCAGAGATGTAGAGATTAAGCAGCGGCTGGTGGATGTTGTCATCCCATTCAACGGCTTCTGATTTTATTTTATTTTTTTGTCACGGAAGCCTAAACTGGTTTATTTTAAATGACACCACAAGAGCAGGACGGATTTTTATATTTCCACTGGAGCAATATTATCAGTCAATCATTTTTTTGTCACGGCCCAGAAATCACTGCATCGTCTCTGGCTCTTAGTTGCTTTGAATGGGCTAATAATATATTTTGTTTACTCGGCTTTCTGCAGTCCTTCCAGTGAAATCCCCGACCAGATTACACAACGGAACAAAAAACTAACAAACCTGTCATCTCGAAAAAAAAAAAAAAAAAAAAAAGACAGCTTCTGATGATGCATTAACAATTTTTAGGCGGAAACGTAGGTGTTGTCACATACGTTACCGGTAGTGGTATATTTTGGGGTAATCCACTTCCAGGAAGACAGATACCACGAGCCTGTCAGGGTTATTGCCATTGCTGAATACTGTAATTTTTCTGACTCACATTATTCACCTTTGTGTCTGTATTTAGGTGGTAATTAGTGGGAAGCTTGTAGGTTTAAAGCAGTCTGAAGTGACAATATGGACATTTTCAGATTGATTGAAGTGATTAATCAAAATGTATTAATAAATCACTTAAAGTAACTATACTTTTATGAGAATGCATGTTTCTGTAAGTGTTTAATGTGCTTTTATTCGACTCTTTAGTCTTTTTTTTAAACAATTAAAATTGGTAATTTTTGAGCAAACAAATATGAAAGTCACCTTCATCTGGAAGTCCCATGGATGCTTTTGCTGTTTCTCCACAGGCATCCATCATTTTGCGGTTGAGACACAGAATAAAGCTCTGCAGCGACTGCAGGCATTGGGCTCATTGTGTTGTTGGCAGCCAGCAGTGAGTGCTGCTGACCCTGCACATTACACGGCTAAGCCTGTGGCTGCTCCTGTGTCTCTGCTTGTGCCGATAATACAGCTTGTTTGGGTCATTTACTCATATGGATGTATTGAACTCCCTGTGTTTTTCACTTGAGAGGGAATGGACTGTGTGGGAGTTTAGATGGCTTTAGCGCATTTGTAGTCCCGCTATTAATAAATAAATTTCTGCTTTAACCCAAGCACTGTATATTTCCTTGTATAAAGTAATTTTGTGTAAATTATTTAAATGCCACAGTGTGCCAACGAAAGGCTATGCAATTAAGCCACAAATGTCTGCAGGCCATAGGACAGAAATGTAATTTAGAAGAAGTGTGTTTCAGACATGGATTTATTTTTTAAAGACATTTTTTTTTTAACTCATCTTCACACAAACCTCACCTGAACTCATTTTGTGGCAGTGTGCTTCAAATTTGCTGACAGAATGGATTTTTTTTCCTTTTCAGGAAGAGGAAATGGGATTGATTAGCTGCTTTGAATTCAAGCGAGCAGTAAATATATGACTGGTTTATTTCGGGTTTTCACAAATTATAAATACCTTTTTTTGTTACTACATTTGCTTTTTTATTCAGCTTGCCAGTAGAGAAACAACATTTCTCACATAGCTTACACAGATTTATTTCACACTCTCAGGAAGCTTCATCTGTTTTCATGTTAAACTGGCACATTGAGCTCTGACAGTGTTACACTTGTCATAACCAACATGCCACTTCAAATTGCGCCATGTCATGATAGTTGTCAGTCACCTGGTTAAATGCTTATTCCTGTTTGAGATGCCCTTTGTGTAATTATGAGCCACATGTGGGAAGATCTTGCTGGTTCAGATAGCCAAGGTTTTGTCATTAGACAAATCATGTCTCTTGCAGAACCTTTCTGAAGTCATGGATTTTCATGATCGTATGTCTTTGTTGACAATGAAAATTCAGCTGTGCTGTATGCACTAGTGTTTGTCTGCTGTGAGTTGTTTTGTTGTATTCTCTATGCTGTAGCTAGAGCCAGCCTAATGGGTCCTATTGGTACTCCAGTATGTTCTGTGTGGCAGCATGAGAACCAGACCTCCTCCTAACAGAAATAGCTGTGCTGTTTCACCTGTACCTTTGCCTGTAGTGGTTTCATGTGTCATTTACACTTCAATAAACTGTGTTTCACTGTTTGAACAGTGTGTTTTCCTTACTATATTCAGGGCACTGTCACAAACAGAAAGACACTATTCCCAGCTATCCAGTTCTGTGCTGGAGCAGTGTGCCCTGTTATTTGAGTGTTGACCTGGGACAGCAGTGCTGTGGTTAAACTTAACTTCATAGGGCTTAGAGTGTGTGTGTCTTTGTGCATGCACACTGCTTTGCTATCTACATTCACATTGGTTCAATACCTGCTTGATGAGTTTTTTTTGTTAAGCATAACATCTCGTGACATCCTTTTGCTCCCCCTGGGTGAAAATACCTTGATTCATTCCATATATTGCGCAAGGCAGCCATCTGACTCTGGTGACTGGTGTCTCACTCATTAGTCATCTGGTTCCAGTTAAATGGCTTCTGACTGGACCAGGCACAACTCTGCACATTGGATTACACATCTGGCTTCAAAGAAACCTCTCGTTCAGATTTTTGTGGCTGGGCTGCTTGCTTGATGTTTAGAAACTTACTGTAATGACTTTTTTTTGTTTAAACGTTCAGAGTCTGACTTTAGGGTAAGGCTGCCACTTGTGTGTCTCAGTTGGAGGCCAGACTTGACTTGTTTGCCCATCAAAAAAAAAAAAAAAAACCCCGATCGGCTCAGTTTCCAAAGCCAGATGTAAAGAACCACTTTTCCACCAGTGTGAATCCTAAATGTTTCACTGTGGGCTTTGATTGTATGTTTGATTTGTATGGAACATGTGGCTTTCATTAGGACTGGGCTAGGTTATACGAGGGCAGGCCTGTGAAGCTGGAAGGATGGCGTGTGAACAGTGAATTTGAGTTGGTGCGTGTGTGGTTAGAAGCAGCAGTCTTGGAGTCTGACTCAAGATTGTGTTTTAATGACACAGCTGAGCTAAGGTGGTGTGGGTGTGAGAGGAGGGAAATAATTCAGAGCAGTAGTTTAGCTGTCCTTGGTGTGTTTGCATGTTGGCATCCATTTAACTCCACATACTCCTACACATTCACTGGCATACCAGGCACATTTTTTCTTTATTTATTTTTTACCATAATGTGCCTGACTGCTGTGCGTTCTCTAACGTGTGTTTATTCTCCATTTGGTGGACTTTTTCTTTATTATTGTCTGATTCTGATGTAACACAACTCGAAATGTAGAGCATTTTGTAGCATCATTTCAATCCAAGTCTAAAAGAAAAAGCTACCGGCTGTTTCTCTCTGAATGATAACACGGAAACTTGAAATATTAAATAATATTTTTCACTGCCATTTACATTTTTTTCAGACACAGACATCACAATTGCCAGATCACACCTGTTGCATCCAGTTTTGCTGCCAGAAACAGTTGTTTAGAATTTAAATCACATTTCTTTTTCACTGGGACAAATGAAAGACAGTCAAACAAGCTGTTTGTGTTAGAAAAAATAGTTTTTAAGGTTACTTTGATCAGCTGAGTTAGCTTGATAATTGACTGATATTCTACAGTATCACCTCTGAGGTCCTTCTGTCCAGTGAGACACATCATGCAGATGTTAGTCGTTAATGCTTCTGTATGCTTTATGCGACATATAGTGTGCTGTGTAAACTTGGTCACACTTTATCCTGTGTGTGGGATGCTGAATTGTCTTGTTTGTTGATGGTGTAATTGACCAGCTAGTAGCTGTGGTTGTAGCTGGGTTAGTTCACGGCAAGAAATACTACGTTTTTGTTTGTCACGTCTACTTTGTCTACCAGGGTATGAATCAGTTTATGGGTTTTTGTCTCTACATACCCTCATTTTCTCCCAGTGTGTCTCCTGAGTATTACAACTTGTCCACACTGGTATGTTGTGATTGAAAGGGATTTGGTCTTTATTTTCCTGCTGAATTCATTTTTGGATAACCACAGATGCACTTTTGAAAAGGTCTGACAAAAAGATTTGTGACTGCATACATACACAGCCGGTTCTGTTTCTATCTCATTTTAGCCGAGATTTTCTTTGGGCATTTTCCCCAATTTCCATTTTTATGTGTTACTGTCATAACATTTATCTTTGAGTAGGAATTTAAAATACCTCTCTTTCAATTTGCCTTGTTTTTCCGAATTAATCCCCTTTCGCTCGCTCTACCTCTCTCCTGCCATTGCCAGTGTTTACTTTCCTGCAGTGTGGTTTCAGCTTCAAAGCCAGTGCAGGAATGCGCTAGCCCTCCTCCCTTCCCCCTGCCTCTTTTCTTTCCACCCAATGCTCCACTTCCCCTGTCCTTCCTCACCTAAATAGTTGGTAGCTGCAACACTTAATGGTGGCTTTGTGTGTGAGCTGCTGATGTTTGCATGTCTGGCTTAAACAGGAAGAGGAAACCCAAGAAAGGGAGGAGGCAGGAAAGGAAAGCGAGCCTGGGAAAGTCACTTGTCTGGGCCTTTTGTTTTGAGCCAATACTGCCATTTAATTTTCTGTCTGTTTTTTCACTCTAGCCTCTGCTGTGTTTTTTGTGTGATTAGTGTAAAATGCTTCCTTGCTGTAAGCAGGGTAGAGGGAAGCAGTGATAGAAGGTGAGATACTACTGAGGCAGCTGAACTGATCGACTTTTTTTTTTTCTGTTACAGATCAGGAAGCTGTGTCGGTCGCGGTTTGAGAAAGGAACATGGCTTCCCAGGGTGAGTTGATGTGTTCAGGTGCACACTTTTGCTCACCTTCACGCCCTTTGCATCTGTCACACACATATACACTGAGTTGTATGCAGTGTGTTCGACTTTATATCAGTTCATAATTACACCTTCTCCTGGTGCAGATTTATAGTCTCATTAGAACACAGTCAGCTAGTTATTGATTTTAATTTCAAACGTGGGGTACATGTAAAACCAAACTTCGCACTTTAACAGTCCTTTTACTGGTAAATCCCACTCCACTGAAAACTAAAATAATAACACAAGAAGCAGGTCAGAAATCCATGTGTTGCCATGGCTATAAACCACTGTTTAAGCACTCGGTACCATCTGCCACTATCATACAATGTTATTACAGTTAATCTTTTTTTTTTTTTCAGTATTTAAAGACTCGTTTAATTGTCACACTGAACCATCTCACCTAAAACAGATTTGACACAATGTGTTTAAAAGTTGGTTAGGTTCACTTTTACATAATTTTCTTGCATTTACTTATCCATGTTTTTCTCTTCCCAGCTGATCTGATGGAACTAGACATGGCCATGGAGCCAGACCGTAAGGCAGCAGTCAGTCACTGGCAGCAACAGTCCTACCTAGACTCAGGCATCCATTCAGGGGCCACCACAACTGCTCCTTCCCTCAGTGGGAAGGGCAATCCAGAAGAAGACGATGTCGACAACAACCAGGTCATGTATGAGTGGGAGCAGGGTTTCAACCAGAACTTCTCCCAGGAACAAGTACAAGGTAGGTTCTGACACCACTGTTTATCTTTTGTAAGTAAGTCCCAAGGGAACAGTTTCACCAAAAATACTCCAAAGATGCCCTTCTGTCTGTTCTAGACCTAGATGGTCAGTACGCCATGACACGTGCCCAGAGGGTGCGCGCAGCAATGTTTCCAGAGACTCTTGAGGAGGGCATGCAGATCCCCTCTACACAGTATGATGCGGCAAACCCCACCAACGTCCAGAGGCTGGCAGAGCCCTCACAAATGCTCAAACATGCTGTCGTCAATCTGATCAACTATCAAGATGACGCTGAACTGGCAACCAGAGCCATACCAGAACTCACCAAACTACTTAACGATGAGGACCAGGTAATTGTTCTTGAAAATTGTTGCTCAGAATCCTTCCTCAAAAAAAGTCACTTTCCCCACTAGTGTTGTGTAACATTTGTGTTGGTCCCTTCCAGGTCGTAGTAAACAAAGCAGCAGTGATGGTTCACCAGCTTTCTAAGAAAGAAGCGTCCCGCCACGCCATCATGCGCTCACCTCAGATGGTGTCTGCTATTGTCAGGACCATGCAGAACACAAATGATGTGGAGACAGCTCGTTGTACTGCAGGAACACTGCACAACCTTTCCCATCACAGAGAGGGACTGCTGGCAATCTTCAAATCTGGAGGAATACCAGCTCTAGTTAAAATGCTTGGGTATGTAGGAGGAGCATGCAGGCATAGTTGGTTTGGAGAAATTTCTTTTTCAGGAGTTTACATTTTTTGGTGTTCTATAGCTCATTAGTTCAGCCGGGCGTGAAGCAGTGCAGTATTTTGACCAGGGAAATAGAAAGCCTCCTATTATGCTTTTTTGACTTAAACCTTGTTTATTCCAATCCAGGATTTTTGACATACTGGCTTATTGTCTGTCATAGGTTGTGACAAATTGTAACTAGCTGTTAATTCACCAAAAGCAAAGGATTTGGCGAAAAAAGACCTCATATGAACCAAATAATATACATACTTACAGTTATTTTCCAATAATCTAATAATCTTTTCTCCTCTGCAGTTCACCAGTGGACTCTGTCCTGTTCTATGCCATCACCACCCTCCACAACCTTCTCCTGCACCAGGAAGGAGCTAAAATGGCTGTTCGTTTAGCTGGCGGTCTACAGAAAATGGTGGCTCTGCTCAACAAAACCAATGTCAAGTTCCTGGCCATCACCACTGACTGTCTCCAGATACTGGCCTACGGAAACCAGGAAAGCAAGGTAAGGAGTCGCTGAAAGGGTGCTGTGTGTGTGATTACAGGGTAAAACTGTGTTGAACCTTGACACGTGGTGTGTTTAATTTTTACAGGGTTTTTAAGTTCATGGAGGAACACTGAAGTAAAAATGTCTGTATGAATTTCAAGCCCTATGGACATCATGGAAACAAACATTTAACCTTTTGTGTGTTTTCTGTTTATGTAGTTGATAATCCTGGCCAGTGGTGGCCCACAGGCACTGGTCAACATCATGAGGACTTACACCTATGAGAAGCTGTTGTGGACCACAAGCCGTGTTCTCAAAGTTCTGTCTGTATGCTCCAGTAACAAGCCTGCCATTGTAGAAGCTGGTAGGTTTTCCTCAACATAAGTATTTGGAGTCTGAGCACAAATATGATTGAAGTTTTTACTCTTGATTGTTTTGATGCATGTAAAACGGCAACAAATGCAATTCAAACACTACTGGTCAACTACCAATACATGTATTAATTTGAAATGTATTTTAAGATTTTTCACGATTTCATAATGTGTGCAAACCCTTAATTTACATGTTTGTCCTTCTGTCCAGGAGGCATGCAGGCTCTGGGACTCCACCTGACAGACCCCAGCCAGAGACTGGTTCAGAACTGTCTCTGGACTCTCAGGAACTTATCAGATGCTGCCACCAAACAGGTGATGAGAACTGCTCCATGTACCAACACTTTGAGTTTTTTTTTAATGTATTAATTTATTCTTTGTCGGTGAAAGACAGTGTAAGACTTCAGTTTTATTTATGAAACTAAGGAGTCCGTGTTGCTTAGTTGAGCCTGTCATTGGGATTGCTTGACAGTTAAAGAAACAGAAAATGAGAAAGCAACACATTTTAAATTTAAATGTTCATCTTGCTGTCAAGCATTTTTCGTGCTGTTGACACTGTACCAATCTGTCCTTTCATGCTCATTGTTCCACAGGAGGGAATGGAGGGTCTGCTAGGAACTCTGGTGCAGCTGCTGGGCAGTGATGACATTAATGTGGTCACCTGCGCTGCTGGCATCCTGTCTAATCTGACCTGTAACAACTACAAGAACAAAATGATGGTCTGCCAGGTGAGTACACACACAGCTAATCTACTGTACAATCAGAGATGCAATTTGATTGTCACTATTTATATACTCCTTTCTGTAATGTAATGCAGATTTGTATTTTTATGTCTGATATTTTCCCTACTTACGTTTTTAGGTTTAATACTATTCACTCAGTCACTGATGTATCCATTCAACTGTCACACTATCTGTTCCTCTCTAGGTTGGAGGTATTGAGGCGTTAGTTCGCACAGTGCTTCGGGCAGGAGACAGAGAAGACATCACAGAGCCCGCTATTTGTGCTCTGCGTCACCTCACATCTCGACACCAGGACGCTGAGATGGCACAGAATGCTGTCAGACTGCACTATGGCCTGCCTGTGGTTGTCAAGTTACTGCATCCGCCGTCACACTGGCCGCTCATCAAGGTATGCACGCACACAGACTTATCAGTGCAGTCAGCCATGTAAGCTGCTTTTCATACTGTCAGCCTTGCATGTGGTTGTCCTTTTAGTGGTGATTAAACTGAAAATAAGTTTCCACTTGAATACCTTTTTGATAGTAAAATAATCAACCAAATGCGCAGTATTGTCTTTAAAAAAAAAAGTGGTTATGGATCCATGTTGGCAGCAGATCTCTGTTGGGTCTGTTGAGACTGAATGTTTTGTTGTGCATTGAGAATGCACTGCCTTACTGCTGTAAGTTACTTAAACCTGTAGCACATCTCCACTGCATTGGACTCAGTCCAAGAGATTGCAAAATACACCTGAGTCACCAGTCACAGCCTTTAGCTTATTGTAGTATATATTTTGACCCACAAACATGGAAAATATGCATTGGTACAGGTTTGTTTTTCTCACTTGTATCAAAATGAGTCTGAGATTACAAGTGAAAGGACTTTTGAATGATGTAAAATCAGGTGTATATCTGGAAACATAACCTTAACTGCAGTTCTTGATTAAATGGTGTCCTAAAGGTGATTTTTAAAAGCGCTCTTAATTGATTTCTGTGTTCCTCCATCAGGCTACAGTTGGTTTGATCCGTAACCTGGCTCTGTGCCCTGCAAACCACGCCCCTCTGAGGGAGCAGGGCGCCATCCCCAGACTGGTCCAGCTGCTGGTCAGAGCACACCAAGACACACAGAGACGCACCAGCATGGGAGGCACGCAACAGCAGTTTGTGGTGAGAATACACACATGCATTTGTAATACTTCAAGGAAAGCATACCTCTGTAAATCATATTCCTACCCAGCAGAAGTCAGTTCAAATTTGGCTCAATTTAAAAGTCATCCAGTGTCATCTTTAAGTGGGGCTAGACTGTAGAGAGGTGTACAGCAACTGCATAGTTCTAATGTCACTAATATGTGTTTGTGTTATTAGGAGGGAGTTCGCATGGAGGAGATTGTGGAGGGCTGCACAGGGGCACTTCATATCCTGGCCAGAGATGTCCACAACAGAATAGTCATCAGAGGACTCAACACCATTCCACTCTTTGTACAGGTGAGTCTGAGTTTAGCTCTTTTTTTCTGTGTTCATACTGTAGCAATAACAACATAAAGCATTTTGCTAAAAACTCAGTGTGTGTAATTTGCTCAAGATTCAAGATATTTAACTTTAGTAATGTGATTAATTATTTGAGGTGTCAGTGCATTGAACAGGGAAAATGAATATTGAAAAGTTTCAATAAGTTTGAGATGGAGACTTCAAGTAGACACAAGCATTGATGCTCTGCAGACAACAATTTGTTGCACCATGAGACTCTGCAGACCTCATATCTTAGATGTCACAGAGAGCTGTACAGACTGAGAAGGTTTTTTCTAAGCATTTTGTCTGTGTTTGTGTGCAGCTGTTGTATTCTCCCATTGAGAACATCCAGCGTGTAGCAGCAGGTGTCCTGTGTGAGCTGGCCCAGGACAAAGAGGCTGCTGAAGCCATCGAGGCTGAAGGAGCCACTGCCCCTCTCACCGAGCTATTGCACAGCCGCAATGAAGGAGTTGGTATGTACACAAAAACACACTCATTTACATAGTGCCATTGGTCACATAATGGCACTTAGATGACTGTTTTTGTCCAGGTTTCCCAAAAAGGACTCTAGTTGATGTAGACAAATAAAGCAGCAGCCATATTGTAATCATCCGTGATGGCCGGATTATTGTGATATTTGCAAATTGTTTTTGAAAGCACAAAATTGAATGCAGCAGAGTGAAGTGACTAACCTTTCAACACTCTTTCACTCATCTTCCCACAGCCACATACGCAGCTGCAGTTTTGTTCCGTATGTCAGAGGACAAACCCCAAGACTACAAGAAACGCCTCTCTGTAGAACTCACCAGCTCGCTCTTCAGGACAGAACCAATGGCCTGGAATGAGGTATGAAGAACTCAAATCTGTTACATTTTTTACCATCTTTATATTTGTCCAAATGTGCTTATTTACACTTTAAAGTCAAATTCAGTCAACAAAGGCCTACATAATTGGTCTCATTTAATCTGCTGCCACCCTGTTCACCCTTTTCTATGTTGCTTTGCAGACTGGAGACCTGGGATTGGACATGGGAGCTCAGGGAGAGCCTCTGGGCTACAGACAGGAAGGTAAGTCACCTCCTCACCTTTGTGTGGCTGGGCTGTTCCCAGGTGAAATATCAGCACAATTGTGACAAAAAAAACATTTGAGCTGATGTGTGTGTGGTTTTTTTTGTTTTGTTTTTAAACTGGGCATACTGTGCCTCTCTGTTCTGCATCAGTCCGTTAGCTTCTCCACTCCCATGGACCTCTGTGACCCTGTTTAAATTGATACAGTGCAAAATTTTGTCACAGTGTCACTGAGGCCCATCTGTCCATCAATATTACTGCAGATGACCAGTTTGGCTTTTAAAGGTGATGATGGACAGGCCAACAATGAGTTCACATTAAGAACAGACAACAATTTTTTCCCAGTAGCTCGCAGATGTACAAGGCTGCTGCTTTTAGTAGCCACAATCTACCGTCTCAGTGTTGCCACTGGTGTACCAGGACATTAGACTATGTGCACCAATCAGGAGGCTATGGGGGCAAGTTGGCTGCTGATTTTAATTTGCACTGCTCTCCATTCCTCCAGCACTAAAAGCTTTAATTGGCTTCTCGCCAGCCAAACCAAAACAAAGACTTGATGTTGGTAGATGTATCAGAGAACATCCTGGCTGGTCTACAGGAATTTCGGTTGATAAAATCAAACTAAAGATAGTGAACACAACCGCAGGTTGAGCTACATTCAGTCAGTGGTCTTTAACCACAGAGTTCAGCTGGAGAACGGACAGTGTGCTGTGTTGCTGTGCAGTGTTACATCTGAATGATCATACTACTGTGTGACAGCTTGGTTTGTTAACATGCTTCTAACAACTGCTCTGCTTCCCCTGCCTCTCCTCCATCCACTCCCCTCTCCACCAGACCCAAGTTACCGTTCCTTCCATTCGGGGGGTTATGGAGGGGACTCAATGGGTATGGAGCCCATGATGGACCATGATCTGGGTGGAGGCCACCACCCTGGCCAGGACTACCCCCCTGTAGAAGGGCTGCCTGACCTGGGACATGCCCAGGAACTGATAGAGGGCCTGCCACCTGGCGACTCAAACCAACTGGCCTGGTTTGATACCGACCTGTAAATAACGAGAACATTACACTACACTTTCTACTAGGTAAGATTCGTTTTACTCTGTAGCTTTGTATTAGCTGTAAAGACCAGACGCCATTTCTAAGGTACAATGTAAAAGTGGAAGCGCCGTTTCTAGTAAAAATGGCTGTGGAGGGATGAGGGTGGGGGTGGAGGATTTACTCACTGTGGCTGTGCATGTTCAGACTGGTCCTAATTGCAAAGCTGTGTGATGTGGTGTGTGTGATGTTACTTGGTGTTTGATCTGTGTGTGTGGTCCTTCACCAAAGCCTGTGCTGTCTCCTTCCGCTTACCTCTTTATTCCTACTCATTTCTCTCCTCCCTTTGCAGCTGTATCATGTGATCTGGATGAACCTGCATCGTGATTCGCCCATATGGAGGAGGCGGGGTTTCAGAAAGTGCCTGAAGATGACTCAACAACAGCAAGCAGAGTTTCCTGTCTATGGGAACTCCATTGGGACAAACTAGATTTTAGTGCGGTTCGGTTCTGGTCTCTCAGCCTGATGGGGGGCTGACTTCAATTCCTGACATGACACACAGATTTTGATCTCAATGATTGGTTTTCCAAAAACCCTTTTTATGTATTTTGTTTTTCATTTTTACTTCTTTTTGGTTGTTTTACTTTTTTATTCTGTTTTCCTTAAGTCTGTAATGGTACAAACTGAATCTAGCTTGCTTTTCTCATTACTCTGAATTATGATACTCATCTCTTGTTTTTGCAGTCCCTTGTATTTTAAGTCTCTGGTAGTGTTGAGTTTTTTAGTGGTAATGCTCCATCCAAGTAAAGAATCTGATCACATTTTAAATGGTGTCCAAACACTAAAGTTAATCAGTTGAATTGTATTCTGATGATCAAGTGTAACATTGTGTAGCTTTTGTATAAAAACATGAATTGGAAATCATGGTCCAAATATCAAGCTATTTTCTTGCTTTAAAGGGAGACACTTATGTGTCTCTGCTGTTCCAAAGGGGGTGTAGCTGACCTAGCTGGGTGGGAGTGTCTATGAATGGACAGGGTGGAGGAGGGCTCCTATTGGTCTGCTGTTACTATGGGGTGGGGTAGTGAGAGGAGCTGGTTGCTGTAGCCTGCTGTGTTCTGAAACAATAAAATGGACTGTCATTTCACCTGGACGCCTCCCCGTCTCATTTACACTTAAATCGAGGATTGATGGAGTTCCACAGCGAGACATTTCAAATCCCTTCAAGGACTGTGGGACACAGTAGAATCACAGTACTACAGGGTTGTGATGGTGTGTTTACAATCAAGACCAAGTCAAATCAGAGACCTCAGAACTGCTGTCAAACTTGTTCTACATATGTATGTATACAGTATAAAGAGCAACACAATATTTGCAGCTTGCCGTTCACCTGACCTCTAACACAAAACAGCTTAATGCACATCAGTGAAACTTGACACAAATCTATGCTGTAAGAACGCACAATTAGTTACAAGGTCACTGTGACAGCGCTGTGACCTACCACCTGTGCAGGTGTGACAATCCATTTTACACATCTGATGACAGCAAAATAGCAAACTGAGGAAATACTGGTCTGCTACCTGTGAAAACGAGTGGCAACATCCACCTGCAGTTTGGCAGGATGCCAGTTCTGTTCAATATCTTCCACATATGAAATTGTGTCAAACTGTAGTTCAACTTGGTGGATGATATTAGACAACTGAACAGCTGTGTTTGCTGCAGCTTGAGTGCGATTAGTCAGATTTGCATATGGAATTGGAACATGCAGTCAAGAGCTAAATGTGTGCCAGTAGTGGCCATGTGTGGATGTTGTTGTATGGAGAACAGCTGGGGTGGTTAGAGGGCTGTGTCCTGGACTGAGCTGAGCATCTTTTTAACGTATGCCTCACCTCACCGTCGACTCTTCCAGACCTCATCCAGTCTCTTCCCAACATACCACGCACAGCTTTTTTTCCAATCCAGACATCACCTGTAAGGGTATATTCAATTTGTCTGTGTGGCAACGTCCAATTTATACTATATTTATAAAAACAATCTGGAATGTAGTAGTTCATACCTGATATGCCTCAGAACAGCAGGATGACTTCAAGTGCTATGACCTCACATAAAGATACAAAGTTGGAATTTCGGTTCAACAGAATGCCACTGAACAGAACTGCCTTCTATGTTCATGGCACAGGTCACTGCTACCAGAACACCAAACAACCTTGTTAGTGTGGCACCACAATACCTGTTAAACTAGCCACAGGGATTGCTCATAGTTCGATTTACATCAGGCAAAGTAGAAATCTGTGACTGTCATGCTACGGACACATGATGTGACTGTCATGCGACGGACACATGTGATCTTATGAACTAGTACTGCGTCATTAATGCTGACTGGAAGCGTGTAGGTGTTGTGATGCCTGTGACAGTCGAAATTAATGTTCATGCTGTAATCCTGTGCAGTCCAGTAAACACTGGATGGACGTTTTAATTGCGCTGTCAAATTATTTTAGTGACACAAAAATTTAATAAAGTTTGTTTCTGTCATTGATCTAATTTGAAAACGATGAGTCACATCGAGGATGAGTGAACGCTTTGATAGCGAGTGGTCAGGTTCACTCATGTCACAAAGCTGCTAGAGGCCTTTTACAGCTGTTCAAACTGATTCACACAAACAACCAAAACTTACGACAATATGTTCATATCCAGTTTATAATGATGAACTTAGATTGAGACTTAACAAATAAATAACTCATGTCCATTGTAATTCAAAACTGCCAACAGTCATGAGTGAACAATCTTAGCTAGCTGATTATCTAGAAACAGATCTCCATTCTAAAAAGACTACAGATCACAAGTACACTTTGGGGTCTGGTGGTGAAAAATTCCAAACGCTGGGCTTTCTTTTGCTGGTTCAAAGTGGAAGATTTTGAGGATAAAGCTTTTAGGATCCAATGATCTCTTGAAGGACTTCAGCAGCCAGTGGAGCCACATCGACATGACACCTGGGACAGAGAGAAAAACAAGTTATTTTCATGTGAACACCACAGGAACAAAGACAGGAAGACAATGTGTTAGAGTTGTTAAAAAAAATATATATGTTGTTTTTCTCTTCTTACATTTGTGCTAAATGCAATGTCCAAAATATTTTAAATCTCTTGAAATGTAGCCACATTCTACCATGTTCTAGAGCATTCTACACAACAACATTACAACAGCTGTTTTCAAGAACAATTTTTTTGTTAGTTACTAGTCATTTGCAAGTTGCAAGCTCAGTGAGCCACGATCAGGGTCCATTACTGAGAGAGCTGTGCACTGGGGCTGCTCACAATGGCTATAAGCCATATCCAAGTGTTTTCTAGTGCCGGTGGCCACAGAGTAAAGCTTAATCAAGCTCACCAAACCTTTGCGAAAGGCAGCACTTTCTTTTTATCTGTAATCTTTATCCTCACAGCTTGTGCACTTGTCAGTGATCCCCTAGTATGCACCAAAACACCACATCAAACTCTTCGTATGTGAACCCTTTCTGGCGATAAAACAGATTCTGATTATAAAGTAAACGGCATCATGAGAGCAGGACTACATTAAGAATCTAGATAAGAATGTCCAGCAGTCTGCAGAAGAACTTGGTTCTGGATAGCACTGGACCTTCCAAGAACACAATGATCTGTAACATGCAGCCAGTATGTGGGATCAAGAAATGCTTTAAACAAAATAATATCAGCATTTTGGAGCGACCCAATCAGAGTCCAGACCTGAATACCAGAGTGATGGCAAGAAAGCCTTCAACCTTGAAGACTCACACATTGTTGCACAAGAGGTCCAAAGTGGTCCAAAATCCCAGTGGAGACATGAAAAAGCTTAGGAGCAATTATAAATGTTTGATTGCTGTGATGAGTAAAAAAAAAAAAAAGGCTTTGCTATTGATCACTGAGAAAGTGTCTGAATAGTTCTGGACAGGGCATTTTGGTGTAAAAAGGCAAAACAAAGAAATGTTGGCATGTGTATGTCATATTTGGCTGAGAAGCCGGCCCCGGGGTGAAGAACATTTAGGGATGATACTGAGCACAAACTGTTAAAGCTATATTGTGTAGAGAACCTTGCCCTTGAAAATGACAATGAAAGAAATCAAGGTCATTTCTAAGTGTGGTAACGAGTAGCAGAGCAGGTGCCTTCATGTAACACTGAATGAATAAAGACTCTGCAGTCACTTAACAGAAACTACTGTTTCTGTTATTGACTCTGCTGAGTTTCCCTTCAGCTGCTTCACAATCACCTGTATTCTGTCAGTGTTTTTACTACTTATACAAGTTCTATTCTTTTTTCCCCTCACTTACAATATGTAAGTCACATTTAAGCCATAGTAGTGAAGTATTTTTGTATAACATAGACATAAATATAATCTATAGCATGACCTCTACTGCAAAGGTCACGCTGCAATATGGTAGAAGCATCTCAAACATCCATCCATCCATTATCTATACACCGCTTAATCCTCATTAGGGTCGTGGGGGGGGGGGCTGGAGCCTATCCCAGCTGACTTATGGCGAAGGCAGGGGACACCCTGGACAGGTTATGCAAAATACAGTTGTGGTATTTCTGTACGTTTATATACTTGCAGGCTATCTAATCTCTCTCCCCTTGTCTCCCCTCCATCTCTTACCTCCTCCCCCCTCCTTCTCTTCCTCCCAGGTGCCTTTGAGGGCAGCCTGACAGCAAGGCCAGCAGACACCCACCCACCCCTCTTAGTTAATTAAAACCTACATAATTAACCTAATTAACACAGTTCCCAGAGGCCTCGGAAACCCTTGAAAGTTTGTGGATTTGGAAAACATAAATTGGGTCCATAAAAGTTTTAGGACAAACTATAGAGTGTGGTTTCTCATTAAATCCCTGCACTTTCACAGTCCCAAATTGACACTCACAGCTGCACAGAGGACAGTGGAAAATGAAATAATTGGTTTTAGATTACAGTCAATGGCTATTACAGCACCACATTAGCCCCACACTCGGCTTACACCAACACATCGGGTGTTTGCTGGGCAGAATTTATGTGTTTTCACTATCTGAGATGGAGGCAAAAAAAAAAAAAAACACCCCTAAAAACAAACAACAGAGAACTGACAAGCAGACAAACTGTTTTATTTTGCGGTTACTGCATCCGTCCAAGAAGTAATCAGGAGCGTAACTCAAACTGTTCCTTTTAAACTTCTGTTTTCAAATTAAACAAACAAGCTAAAAGATTTTCATTAGTGAGCTGTAGATGTGCTGAGAGGCGGAATTCACCTTCAGACAAGTAACTTACCAGTTTCTTATCTTTATGCTAAGCTAACTGTAACTTCATATTTTAGTGTCCAAATCTTTAAAAAAAAAAAAAAAAAGGAAAGGAAGCATGTGACATTTTTCAAAACCTGCCTGCCAGTGAGGAGAGAGAAGAAAATATCAAATTTAAAGATACATGCATTCATGTAGGATGCCATCACCCCCAGTAAGATGCTGACTAAGAAAATAAGTTCTCAGAGCCTTTAGCATGACCAGGCAGCTTACTGTTCTTTCAATGGTACAGCAGCTCTGCACTGCAGCTTCTAGTAATGTTCTGGTAAAATCCTGAATCCAAAATTTCAGAGAGTTGCGTGTTTGCAGAAGACTTGTGTAGCTTTCTGGACTGCTTTTGTTGTCTGAGCTGATATTAGTGGGCTGTCTTACTAATGGCTTTGATTGGCTGAACGCAGGAGTAAACTAGGATCAGTTTTGGGCCTTGAGGCTTTTCTTCAGGAACTATGAGCGACGCTCCTCCCCTTTCTCCACCCTCAGTCGGGCTTGAGGTTTTGAAAAGGCATTCCTCAGGTTGCCATGGTAAAGGCTGAATGACATCATTTGGGTTAGGATCTCAGCCCAGACCTCCCCTCTCCTTCCCACCCTCCTTCCATCTCCTACCTCTACCCAAACTTCTCTCATCCTCACAATTAAAACCTCTCCTCACCCCCCTTTCTTTCCATCCCTTCCTCTCATCTCTTGCCCTTTCTCCTAAAACCTCTGCTCCCCTCCTCCTACCACTAAACCGGTGGGAGGGTGCCAGTCTCAGCCACTTCAAAGGCAAGAGCTGATCTGTGCTTTCATCTGCTGGAGAGGAGAGTGAGGAGATGAGGTGGAGAGGAGAGGAGAAGTGGGAGAAGGGAGAGCGCAAGAGGGAAAGAAGGAAAATAAGGGAGAAGGGAAAGAAAATGGAGGGGGAAAGAGAGGAGGAGAAAT
>NW_007579123.1:87138-94028 GCF_000690725.1 Stegastes partitus | reverse complement strand
GACAGGTCGCTGGTCTCATACATCAGAAGATCAAAGGAAGCATGGTCGCTACGGTGACAAAACCCTCGGCTCAAAGCGGGAACACACATTCAGCCGACATACTGATAAAAGACAGCTGGATGCAGAGATGCAGGTGTGCACATGGGAACACACACACACACACACACACACACACACACACACATACACTGCATTTCAGAATTTTTTTCAATTTACTGAAATCTAACATTTGCCATTGGGGATACAAATTAACTGTTTCTAAATGTTTTGTGAGTTACTCTTAGAAAACTAACAACTGGCCTTGGAATTCCCAAACTCTTGAAGGAGAGCTGTTACTTTGTACTTTGAGGAAAGTGCAGATCATGTTTCCTGCCACTGATATCAGATGTCAGGAGACCTCCAAGTTTTGGCATGTATGATGCACAGACATGTTCAGACACTTAGAAAAATTGTAAGATGAGACAAAGAACTGGATGAGACAAAATTCACAAAGATTGTTGGTATCCTCTAAGGTGTGATTTCAAAACTAAAACAGAAAATGAGGACCTTACAAGGACACACCTAACAGTTGCTTATGGAGTGGATCCTAATGGGCAATTCAAATATTAAAGGTGTGGATGACAGAGAATCCACTCACACAGTCTCTTCCAATAGCAAACATTTGTTTTAAGCACAACTTGTTTTTCTGGCAACTGCACAGTCAGCATGTTTGTACTCACACAGTTTTGGCAGTATGTGGACGTTCTGCACAGACCCTTGTGGACCCTTGTGGACCCTTGTGGACTTGGGTGGAGGACGAAATAATATTATGTGTACACTTGCAGATTTAGGAACCATGAACTGACCTTGGTATGGGGAGAGGCTGCAAGGTGATTCTCCCGTCATCCACACCTTTATAATTCATCATAAAAAGAGTTGTAATTGAAGAAGTCGCTGACCGACTTCACAGGAGCTTTGAATTGCACATTGACGGAGCCCAAACACAGCAGGAAGTCCTCATTTTTCCAGAAACCCTGTGTTATGCTCACACATTGTGATCAGGACACCTTAGGAATAATGACAGTGACAAGATTTCTATGGATAGTACAGAGTGATCTTTTTTTTTTGTTGTTGTTATTTTTTTGACCTTTTTGCCTTTATTTGAGAAGTGCAGTTGAGAGAGAGACAGGAAAGTGGGGGAGAAGAAAGGGGGGAAGGACCTGCAGAAAAGGGCCATGAGCGGGATTCAAACTCATGACCTCTGCGTTGGGGACTATAGCCCCTGCACATGGGATGCCAGCTCAACCAGGTGAGCTATAGCAGTGCCCAAATAGAGTGATCTTTAACCAGCTGCTATATCTATATGTGTTTTTTAGGTGTTCAAAAGGAGTAAATGCATCCCTGCTATTTAAATAAAGGAGTAATAATGGTTTGGTTTCCCCACCTTTTACAATATAGTCATCATACAGTCCTTGCAATCAGATGATTCTATTTATGGCTGCCTATGTCAACTACTGTCAGCAAATGACAAACAAGTACTAAAAATCTAACATGGTTGCATTACTGTTAATTTGGTTGAGGCATTGTTTTACCACGGCATACTCAATTAGCAAAGGAACCAATCAGGCCATTGTTATACTTTCTTTATTCACGACTAAATTGGGGTCCATGTGACAAAAAGACATTATCTCAAGTCCATTAAAGTCTGCGAGGCACCTCTATGGATGCCTGTGAGCAGCCCAAAAAGTCTGCATGGCTGCTTCAAGGGCAGTACTGCACATGCTCAGTGTGCATGCTTGGAATGGGTAGATGCAGACTGCACATGTATGGAACGCTTGATGTCCTCCAAGTGGACTAGAAAGTAAAATATAACAACAACAACTACGTGTCCATGGTGTCATGAAGTATAATCAAACCTTTGGAATTGACTCTTTTAACTGTAATGTGGTTGCCAAATCTCTCACACTGACCGTGAGACTCAAGCAAACCACTTTTCACACGCTCTCACACCACACATCCATTTTCTCACCCAGGGAAAAACAAATTAATAACTGATAATGTCCTGGCACGAACAGAGGACAATGGCAGCATCCAGACAGACACACAGAGCAGCAGCAGCAGCAGCAGCAGCACAGTGCAGCAGTGAGTTATTCAGAGCAATCAGAGGGAAAGCGAGAAATATCCACAAATCTATTATACTGCAATTAATTCCCTTACATGCTGCTCACAGTAATCTCAGTCAGCGGCAGCAGCACAGTGTTTCTCCTTCTTTTTTTGTGCCATAAACACACAGCCAGGAGAGAGAGGGTGTTTCTATAGGAACAGGGACGCTCAGATTCTCTGTTGCAATGTCCTGATCCACCCAATCATGAACTGTTTTGGCTGCATTTTTAGTTTTCACAGCACTCTCAATTTAACTAATCTAGATTAGTGCAGGTTGCTGCATCTTGACTTGGTTTTCTCCACACTTAAAAACATAACCAGACACCAGTGGGCCTGGCTGTACTCACAAGGCCCCAGCATCTCCGTGTTAAAGTTTTCCCTGCAGGACGAGAGGGTTTCTGTGAAGGAAAGCTTATGCATTGAGCACCAGTTCTCAGTATTCGGCCTTGTTAGAGAACCTGCCAGTTGTACACCTGTGGTTCTGCTGGTGGACTCCAACGCTCACGTGATGCAGATAACCGTAGAGTGTGATTGGGAGGAAAGCCTGACCAAGCATAATGTTTTTCATAAGTATATTTTGCTACCGGAGCAGCCTAGACCGCTGACTAAGTTTGTGGTTGGCTCATCAAATCTGAGGTCAAGGTTGTGGTCAAAAAGTCTCATTTGCTTAGTAAGGTTTTTACTGTGTGAAATGACCCAGAAATATATAAATGACAACCATAATAAAAGCTCGTAATCTAAATGCTGAGGAAACACATCCATTCTTATCTGAGACCATTTACTGCTTACCGGACCGTCCTTTGCAAAAGGCAAGAAGATAATGCTGTCAAGCAATTCCTTGAGGCAGCAACATTCAATGCGAGGAACCATCGAGCTGTTCATGAGAACAAACTATTAACATGACTCATGATGCATCAAGGTCACAGAAAAGACTTTAGGAAAAGACATATGAGGTTTTTTTTTTTTTTTTTACTATATGACCACAACTTGGACACTCAGGTAAAGAAAGGAGCTGTCAGCTGATCACCACCTGGGGTTGAGTTGGATCCAGTGGAAGAGGAGGCAGGGCTATTAAAGGCAAAGGAGAGTAACTGCTGACCTTGACGTGTCCTCTGTAATATCTATTGATTCACACTCATGGACAAGGTGAGGAGCTCAGACTTCAGGAAGGAGCTTAGAGGAGAACCATTGCTACTTTGTGTTAAAATGAGTCAGTTGAGGTGGTTTGGGACAGATGGGATGCTGTACTTAACACTGCTGCCTCTGTGACTTATTTCTAGCAGCAGATAATGACAAATAATGACTATGCGAACTACCAGAGATAATAAACTGATACTGTATATGACATACAAACAGCAGGAGTGCTCACCTGTTGGATGTCGTCATATCTTGCAGTAGTCTCATTAGTGCTGCTCCTTCAGGGCATTCTAACCAATCAGATCTGTCTGTAGTCTGCACCTAAAAAAAAGACGGATAGAAGAAGAACAAAGTGAGTGAGAAAGACTGAATATATGCTCACACTAGTTTCCAGCTGAATGGCAGTCCATTGTTAGACCACATTCTACAAAGGATATGATGACATAGGTCTGCCACAGGTAAAAAGTAAATCCTGAGCAGAGTATGAGAGCATCACCGCACTGTGTAGTCTGGCACTGCATTGTATAAAACAGGGAGAAAGCACACTGTTGGAATAATGACCTCTATCTCCAAACACTATGCATCACTGTTTCTGTTGTCCAAATGTGCAAATAGACATCGTCAAAGCTGAACAAAAGTGAACTTTAACCTCAAACTTTGCTAAAGCCAGCTAGAGATCACTCTGAAACTGTGAAATAGTTTGTCTTCCTGTTAAAGGTCAATAAATAACACCCACTACTGTCTCTGAAGGGAAAAAACCTACACCTTGGTTTTACACATGACTTTGCATGGTCTCGTGTTTCCAAGCTCTGTTGTCAGCACTGATGTATGATGATACAGACGTCTGTTAGCGCCGTTTGTCACTGTCGTCTCAACAAAGAAATGCCAGTCATGCTTCACTGCATGCATTTTTGATTTTACTCTGTTCTTTTCTTCAAGTTATTGGACCAATTAAAGTCACAAAAAAACTCATCTCTGCCTGTCAAAGTTACATATTTATACTTTTTTTCCCTATGAAATAATCCCTTCAGTCCTTAAAGTAACTTAAATGTCACTCTACACCATTGGCTCCTTTCAGATGTGCAGATCGTATAAGTCCATGTCTCTCTCTCTGCATTTACTCCTTCTAACTCATTATATTTCTAGCATACCAGCGGAAGTTGTAATTTTGGAGCAATTCAGCCACACGTGTTAGAACCTGAAATTGGTTCTGAAGAAGCCCTCCCACCCTGGAAGTCATTTTACAGACAACTATTGGTCTGTTTTATCACCAAAGAATCATTCTGCAAGTTACCAAGACCACCGACAGAGTGTCATTACACTTATTTGTCATTTCAAAGTAAACTGATGAAAAAGGGCTAACTTGCCAAAAATCCATTTGAATGAACACATCTGCACACACGCACATTATACACCCTTCCATTTTTTTAGTTTGATTTTTTTTTTACATGAGTACTTTTATTTTCCTTATTTATAGAGAAGTCATTATTTAGGTGCTCCATGAATTTATTCTATTTCTGCTGTTGAACATGTTTGCCATTCTGGATCAGACCTTCAGCTCAGGAGTATACCCGGCTATCCTTCACTGCATTCCCTGCCCGCATCATTTGTCTCCTCTCTTTGTCATCACTCAGTTTCAGTCCTGTCCTTACATGTCTCCTCTGTCTAGACTCTGCACCCACCCAGGAACACCTGGTGCACAGACTCGTGTGTGTGTGTGTGTGTGTGTTTAGGATGGTTCCTTCTTCAAAGAAGTTACAGTGTTTAAACAGATAACTAAGGTAATGTCTGAGTTAATATTATGGTGGAAGTTTGTGACGAAACAAATGTCTTCCAATAAAATCAAAAAACCTGTTTGTATGTGCATGTATGAGTGGATATTTGTGTGTGAGTGTGTGCATGCACGTGTTTCCGTGTGTTTGGTGTACGTGTTTCCTCTGATCTCCGGTGACATCATCACCTCTGTCTCTGTGGCGACACAGCATGGTTGTTGCTAAGAAACAGGGTTAGGAGGAGACAAAGACGCTCCCCTCACTCGCTTACTTTTCTCACAAGCACGCACACACATTTCTTCCGTCCCCATCAGGGTTCGGGGACGTTTGTGTGTGACTCCCAAGCAAACACAACAACGCAAACCTACTTATCATCCTTCCTCCATCCCTGCTCTCCACCCGTGCTCACCTCAGTCTTCCTCCTCTCCCCATCTCTACCTGACGAACGCCCAGACTCAATAATACTTAATTCAAAGTCATATGAGAGGCACACAGACATACAGCCAGGACAGACACAGATGCTGCCTCTCAGAAACACAGCACAAGTTCTGTCAGAATAGACACCGAGTTCAAACCAGTGACAACGTGCCTGACATTCTCCCGAATAACATATAGATCATGCAGGTATGTAACAACACATGACAATGAGTGTGTGAGAAAGAGAGAAAGAATGAGTGTAGAGGAATGATTAATGATTTTATAGATAGTTCTAATAATAATGATAATAATAATAATAATAAGTTGCTTCTGGATCTTGTAGAGCTATTAACCAGTTTTAAATGTTGGAGCACAATCTCAGGTCGCTTCTCATGCTCTTTGACTTGAAAAACAACAAGTGAGTCTTTTTCATCGGGTCTAATTAAACTTTTGGCGTAAATATCACTGGTCATAAATATATACTTGATAGTTTTCTAACCGACTTGTTGAGAAAATTTGCAATTATATCATCTACCTTTACACAGATTCAACTGAGTGTTTGGTAAAGCTGGAGGCACTCTGGAACTGAAGGATAAATAAATAAATAAACAGTCATGTTTCTGGTACAAGCGCGTAAAAGGTTACAATAATTGGACATAATATGCTCTGACATTTTGGAGACTTTGTGCTGAGAGATTTCTCCGGCCTCTGGAGATGAGAGAGAAGGAAGCTTCTGGACGCAAGTGTGAGGTTAACAAGCAGTCTAAAGGGAATGACAGGACAACACCAACAGCAACATCCTGAATTAGTTCACACAGCCAACTGTCTTGTAGTGACTGAACCCAATTTATAGGAAATACTACAGATCGATGAACATTATTTCTGCTGGACAATTTAACATGACAGATTTAGAAGGTTTTCTGTGTGAAATGGGCTTCAGAAAGACATGAATCGTGCATACATATTACTAATCAATGAGCACAATAAATTCTGTGTTGCCAGAGGCAGGCTGATAAGTTTGAAAACTAAGAAATCACTGCTTTTAAAAAAAAAAGGAAAAAAAAAGCTTCTTCTTCTAACATGTTATTATGAGTCTCTTTTCATTTAATTAGCATTCCTTTTCAAGTGTTTCAAAGTTCTAACTGAAAAAAGACAAGTTGAACATTTCAGTAATTCAGACTTGATTTATTTTGCCTCTCCCCTCCCCTGCAGTTTCCAAGCTATTAGCGGGATCTTTGATTGAGATTAACAAAGCCCTGAAATCAATGAAAGATAATGAAAAAGGGTTTTTTTGGAGGGCAGGCACTTGTCTGCACGTGTAGGTGTGTGTTTTGAGAGAGAATGTGTGAGTCATTGTATTTCTAACAAATGTCTGTTGCATTTCAAATTGACAGACTGGTAATGAGATTATATATATATATA
>NW_007579123.1:79295-86968 GCF_000690725.1 Stegastes partitus | reverse complement strand
GAAGCATTTTTTGAAATGACAACACAGTAGGACATTGTATCAGAGATGCATGTGTCTTTTCTTTTTTCTTTTTTTTTATTAGTTCTACTAACAACGCTATGTTGAATTCTAAAATTGACTGTAAAATTATTAATTCAATTATTCTCAGTAATCAAAGCAAAGACCTTTTGACCTCCACAGCAATGAAACTGTTCTAATAATTGCTAGCAAGTTTTTTTGCATGTCTCCACTCGTTTTTTGAACGACTCCTATTTTGTGACAATCTCCAGGTCTCTAAGGTTGAAGCCTGAAGGCTTTCCTTTACCTCTCTGGTCTTCAGTTCCCTTCACAGATTCTTGATGGGATTCAGGTCTGGTTTGCTCCAAAGTGTTGATATTTTTTTTGGTAACCATTCCTTGACCACTTTGGCTGGATGTTTCAGATCATTGTCTTGTTGGAAGCTCCACTGCTGCCCAAGGCTAAGTTTTTCTGCAGACTGCCTGATGTTTTCCTCCAGAATCTTAATGTAGTTTTCTTTTCTCACATTGCCATTTTCCTTTGACAATGTTGCCTGGCCAAATGGCTGAAAAAAAGGCCCAAAGCATAACATTCCCACTACCATGCTTGACCATGGCACTGGTGTTCTTGGGGATTAAATGCTTTATCTTTCTTTGACTAAACAAAATACACATCCCTGTGTCCAAACAACGGTACTTTTGGGTCTTCTGACCACAGAATTAAAGACCAGAAATGTTCTTCTTTGTCCACGTGAGCTTTTGCAAAGACTAGGTGACTCACAATCACTTAGATTTTGTAACTGGACAGATCGATATCCCAGAATTTTAGTTAAATTTGGAGTTAATTGGAGGCACACCTGTGGATGTATTTTAAGGTGCACCTCAAACAATGCTTTCACTGCTTCCTTTTGTGACAATATGGGAAAATCTGAAGAAATCAGCCAAGATATCAGAAAGAGAATTGTAAACCTCCACAAGTCTGGTTATCCTTGGGTACAACTTCCAGATGCCTGAAGGTTCCATGTTCATCTGTTCAAACAATTATAGACAAGTATAAACACCATGGGAATGTCCAGCCATCATACCGCTCAGGAAGGAGACGGGTTCTGTGTCCCAGAGATGAATGTGTTTTGGTGTGAAACGTTTCTATCAACACCAGAACAAAAGTAAAAGACCTGTGAAGATGCTGCTGAAGCTGGTAGGAGAGTGTCATTATCCACAGTGAAACGAGTCCTATACCGACATGGGCTGAAAGGCTAATCAGAGAGGAAGAAGACGTTACTCCAAAAGAAACAAAAAAACCCAGATTACAGTTTGTAAATGCACACAGGGACAAAGCCCTTAATTTCTGGAGACATGTCCTGTGGTCTGATGAAACTAAAACTGAACTGTTTGGCCATAATGACCATCTTACATTTGGATGATAAAGGGGGAAGCTTGCAAGCCTGAGAACACCATCCCAACTGTGAAGTATGGGGGTGGCAGCATCATGTTGTGGGGGTGTTTTGCTGCAGGAGGGACTGATGCACTTTACTAAATAGATGGTGTCATGAGGAAAGAACATTATGTGGAAATATTGAATCAACATCTCAAGACATCAGCCAGTAAGTTAAAATTTGGGTGCAAATGGGTCTTCCAAATGGACAATGACCCTAAGCATACCGCCAAATTAGTTACAAAGTGGCTTCAGGACAAAGCCAATGTTTTGGAGCGGCCATCACAAAGCCCTGATCTCAATCCTGTAGAAAATTTGTGAGCAGAGCTGAAAAGCCGTGTGGAGCAAGGCAGCTTACAAACCTGACTCAGTTCCATCAGTTCTGTCAGCAGGAACGGGCCAGAATTCATCAAACTATTGTGAGAAGCTTGTGGAAAGAAACCCAAAATGTTTGACCCGAGTCATAAAGTTTAAAGGCAATGCTACCAAATACTAAGGAAATGTATGTAAACTTCTGAGTTTGAAGAGTCAGAAAAAAATCTCAACAAAATGATCTCTCTCACTATTCTGGTATTTAGCAAATAGTAATCATTTTGGTCATCCTAACTGACCTAAAACAGGAAAATTTTAGTCTGATATAATGTCAGACAGTGAGGGAGAGAGAGAGAGAGAAAAAAAAGGTTTTATGTTTTTGTATACAGTGTATTTAAACTTCTGGTTTCAACTGTGTATAACACTGGCCATCATGTTACAATATTCTTGTGGGACACCTTGGACACATCTTCATGCACCACTGACCTAAACATTGTTGCTGACCAAATGACCCTAAATGGCTGCTACACTCAAGGAACATAACATAGAGCCCAAGGCGTTGAACCATAAACTGGAAACCAAACACTTCCCAGATCAGAAACCAATCTAGCAGCCGCAGGATGTGCTGACCGTTAGTCTATGGTCCAACAGGTCAGATATATACGTGTGTGTGTGTGTTTTCCTTTAGACCTTGAATACTGCTGAAGTCCAATAGGGAAAAAAGTACAAAGTGAGCAACGACACTACAACACGTACTCTGAGGGAGAGTAAAACTTTAACATTTAAATCTTTTAAATTAACTGTTGTAATGAGGAGAATGATTAAATGTGCAGAAAGGCAGATGGGTATTTTTCTGAGCAAATAAATTAGTTCTGCTCCTAGCACTGGGACGCTGCTTAGTGACTCATCCACGAGCTATGAAGAAATAGCTGAGACACACTGCCACTGTGTGTGTGTGTGTGTGTGTGTGTGTGTGTGTGTGTGTGTGTTGCTCAGGGTGGTGAGCAGGATAGAGAACACACACATAGATGTTACTGTATCTGGTAGCGCAGGGTGTAATGAGGGATTTTGCACAAGGGGACAAATTTGTTGCGACAGACAGACAGACAGACAGACAGAAAGAGAAAGAGGTGAGTCTGTGAGCTTGTCAGCGACAGAGTTTGTGTGTGGGAGGTTCAGGTGGTTAGAACTAATTAGTGAGAGGAATCAAAAGTACAAGCATACACGCAAACACCTTCTCTTTCTGCCACACACACACACACACACACACACACACACACCTACACACACACACACACACAGACACACACAGACACACACACACACACACACGTACAAGGTAGCTTCCAGGCACAGCCTTCAGTCAGATCATATGATCTCAGGGTGACAGCTGACCTTGTGTCCCATGTGCAGAAACTATTTCTTGACCCTACGGCCAAGCCAAAACATTACGAATGCATTTTACAATATTCATTGGGGTCTGCAGAAAAATCAGCCATTTTTTCAAACTTCATGTTGACTTCTTAGAATGTATTTCCACTGGACTGCCTTCCCCAAACCTACCTATTGTTTTTTTTTTTTTAACTCGTTGTTCAAATTAATATTGGACATCTCTGTAAAGGTTAAAACTTGGATTAAAACTAGTGACTATACTTTAAAACAACAACATTTAAATACTTCATTAAGTATGGAGAAGAGTAATGTGAAAGGCTGACACTATGATTTAAAAAGAGAGCTTTTATTGTGGACCTGAGAATGGATGCAGACCTTGGCCTTTTGTGTCAGAGTAACATGCTACATATCTGCTTGTTCCTATGACACATAAACAGCGCACCACTTCCTGCATTGCCATTGAGTTTTGGCAGTGAGTGTAAATCTTGGACCATTAAACCGTCTAATATGAATTTATTTCTTAGGAAAGCTAGGCTATAGAATGTATACCGCATGTTTTTGACTGCTTCACAACTGGATTTGTCAAACATGCTGTTGATCAATACTCTATTGGCAGTTTACAGTTAACATATTAATAAGCATTTTAACTCAGCTGAATTAGTAGGTCCACCAATTAAATTCTCAGTCAAATTGCAGCATGCTTCATTTTAATTTCTAGCTGGACTACTGAAATCTTACAGGACACACAACATTTTATTGCTGTGTGTGTCTGTCAGTCTGGTATTATGTTTGGGGAGCAGAAGCCTCACTAAATTTCAACCTGTTTTACTGCAGTCTACTCTCTTACAGGCTTACTTTGGCCTGTACTACAAATCATTTTGACTATCAAACAAAATTGGACAGACACTTCAACAGAGAGTGACAGGCGGATACATTTTTTTTCACCCTCTCTGTCTTGTCAGTCTACTTCTAGGGAAACCACACTGTCCATTCAGTACAGCAGCACAGCAGGACTGACTGTGTGTCTGTGTCTTCGTATTATTCCTATATTTTGTTTCTGCAGAACCCCAAAACCATAAACACAAGACTGAGATTCTATACAAATATAACACAAATTTAAATGTGATAAAATGTCCATTTGTAATGTTGACATTTCTGAGAAAGTCTCTATGTGTGGATGCTTATGTGTACACTTTACTCACCAGTCTTTTAATGATCCTGAGAGTTGTGCGTTGTATTCGGGGAGTTTCATTTCGCATGTGTGTGCGCAGCATGTGTGAGAAGCTTTGTAGGCAGGAAGGTGACAGGCAGTCATGACCCTCTGCACCGTACAGCTGGACCAACAGGGACAGACACTGAAGAGACTCCTCCCACAACTCCTGGTTTTCAGTAGACAGCTACAAGGACAGATAATCAATGAACGCAGACACAGTTTAAATAATTAAGACCAACATTTCTATTTATTCTACTAAGCTTATTTTGGCCAGTGGGCAAAAACAAAACAAAACAAAACAAAAAAACTACATTGACTGACTGAATTGTCTTCATCAAAGTGTGCTTGACTGAAATTGCAATTTACTTTGTGAGCTGCATGTTGAAGAAATAAATCAAGAGCATCATTAATAGTGCTCTGGGCTGCCTCTTAACGCAATATTAATCCAATACAATATTATAGTCAATAAACTATTTAGGGCCTTTTTTTTTTTGCATTCTCATACAGAAAGCTTAGATAACCTGAATCTACAAAACTGTGGCAGTTTTTTGGAGCAACCTACCTGCCAAGTATCATAAAAAAAAACAGAATTGGTGCTGTTTCAAAGGTGGTCACACCGATACTGAATTTTGTTGATGTTTTTCACCTTTCATGCAGCAGTTAGCTTTAAAACTAGTTAAAGTTGTCTCTTCAACTTAAAGGTTGATTTGGTGATCAACTTTGAAATTGTATTCTAGATTAGGGAAGATGGCAGAAGACAAGGGGAGTCTTTTCTAAATTAACTATTGCATAACATATGTTTACAATAATCGACTAACATTGGTATTTGGCATTGTGTGTCAACAATCTGTGGGATATTTTAAAAATATAATTCATATTTAAGTCCAGTATATTAAAAAAACGTCATGAACTAAAACTATATTTTGTTGCCTTTGCACCAAAATGTACTGCAGCAAGTGAATCATAACACTTCATTCATCAATAACCAGGCCATTACTCCTCAGAACAGTTTTTTCAGACAAGCAATTGATGTTAGACTCTTATTAACACTCCTGCGCTCTCCCACTAATCTCTCTTGGGGCAGAGGGGCTGAGCAGAGGCCAGAGGTGTGTCAGCTGCTCCCTCAACCCTCTCGTACACACTGAGACGCCCACCCAACACTCAATGTGTCAAGTATAAGTAAAAACCACTATTGTGTCCCTCTTCTTGTCCTTCCCCCACTCTCCTTTCTTTCTCCTCTCCCCTTCCCAGGATGCTTCACAGCTTCCTCTCTCTTTTGCATAAGTTCTCTCATCTATCGTCTCTGAATCTCATTTCATCCTCACACCTCCATTCCATTGATTTGAATGGCCTCCACTCAGGAGGACAACATTACTCCCATTTTTACTCTCTTACTATTCCCTGTGAAGTTTGGTTATTCCTAAACTGTAAATTGAAATTTCAAACATTAATTATTATTGGTCATTTAGTGTCACCACGAACAGCTGTAGCTTCACACAACTGTAATTGTAGCATCTATAAGAAAGAGGGAAAATTGCTCTGTGGGATTGCAGAAAGTAGTGTTCATGACACTATTTTTTGATCTATGATAGAAATTGTGACAGTACTATGTTACACACTCAAATAAAACATCAGACAGTAAATGCAATGCACTATATAACAGTGACTTCAGACATGCCATCACTTTCAGGCTAGTTTGATTTTACTTCTGTCATTATTCTGATATGTTTAATGCAGATAGAGGAATAGAGGGAGTCTTGATTCATATATATAATCATTATTTAATTGTCTTTACTGTGCACAGAGCCAGAAGGTGTGCATTTCTGAATGGCTGCTGCGCTAACATTTTCTCAGCAAGTCCAAGATTGGAGGCAGCCTTATCTTCCTGTTTTTCAGATTGCATCAGATTCTGTGTTGGTACCTGCAGATACTGCAGATTTCTGGGATTAATATTTGTAATAACTGTAGACTAATTACTTCAGTAAACTAGGATAAGCATCTGTATTGAACAGATACACAAAGTGCAAGAGGTATATTTCTTTTTATAAATAATTCTACAGTCAAATCACATTTAGTATAGTCAATACACTGGATGAAGGAAGTAGACAGAGGACAAAGTCTGTGTATTTGTCTTTTTAATAATAAATTACTGTATGACTGCTTAGTTAACTTCATTATCACGATAGAGGTATACAGTAAACATATATTTGGATATCATAATTAAAAAAGAACTAAAGTGGATCAGCAATGTTGCAGTGTTACAGTGTAGTGGGGCATGGAAGTGAGTTAAACATATAACATATTATGTCTGGGAGGAAGCTGCAGATTTAGTCACCATGAAAGATGATTTTACTGATCTTATTGGATTGATCTGGTGTTAGTAAAAAATTATCTAATTATACAGAAGCTTGTGAGTCACCTTCATTCAGATAGCAAAGTAGAATAGACAGGAAACATGGGCAAGAGAGCAGTCGCATGTCATGCAACACTGGCCCAGGCAACTGGGACTTAACCATAATGACTCAGTCTTGAGATCACCCTCATGTGCTATATTTAAAAACATTTCTAATCTAACAAAAAAAAAAGAAAAATAGGGTGCAATGCAAAAAACATATCTACAGGTCAGAAACACATCTGTACACTTTTAAGGCTAAAAATATATCATTTTAAGCATTGTCCTTAAAGACAGTGTTTTCATTCAAAAAATCTTCCTCTGGCCTTCTTCTTTTAAACAATTAATCTAATTTGTGAGACCAAATGATTTGAATTGATAAGGCTATAAAAAAAAAGTTGACACAAGACATGTTTCCATATAATAGTTAAGGGCATTTAAAGCAAATTTTTTGAAATGTTGCAGCAAAGAGAGAAAAAAAGATAGATCTCTTCAGTAATTATTTTCAATCGGGACAGATTGCTTATTCTTTTAGGTCAGCTGGTATTGGCCATGTTTCCTGCAGCCCAGTGGTGAAGACAATAAAAGAAAAAGAAAAAGAAAGAAAGAAAGAAAAAAAAAAACAGCCGATCAGGCATACGAGTTTAACATTCCCTAAAAAAAAGTTGTTACTATATTCTATTACGTGCATTAACCCTTGCATAAACCTGTGAGTTAAAAATTTCTTTGCAATATTGGGGATGTTTGTTTGAAAGTAGCCATTTCTATTGAATTTTACTAACGGGATACTTCAAAATACACATAAGTAATTTATTTAAACTTTGTCTTGAATCAATATTTGTTTTAATTACATACGTATAGAAATGTTAATCAGTGACTTTTTCCTGACAGCATGGATTTTTCAGTATTAGTTTCTCGTTCTTTCACACACAC
>NW_007579123.1:0-79210 GCF_000690725.1 Stegastes partitus | reverse complement strand
ATATATATACATATTTGTATAGCCATCTTTGTCAGGACATTCATTGACATAACACATTGCCTAGCTTCTTACTCTGGTCTTAATCAGGTCTTTATTTTAGGATAAAAGTTGGCATATACTCCAACCTTTACCCTAAAATAATTCTAAAATTAGCTCTAATGCCAAGCATTAACCCTCAAACAGCCCTCCTGGAGGTGTATCAGAAAGTGAGGTTTGCCCAAAATGTCTTCACTCCTACAAATATATAAACACACATATATGTGCGTCTAGATGTACACAAAAATGCACACGAAAACAAACAGAAAATATTTATGTATGCATGTCAGACATTTACATGTACACACAAACACTCATATTCTGAGTGCTGGTCTCACCATGTGAATGAGGTGTGTGCTGAGCTGGCTCAGGGGTCTGTTGGCCAGAAGCAGCTTCTCTGCTGCCTCCGTCTCCAGTGCTGGACAAGATAGCCTCTGGCTCTATGCAAGCACACACACACACACACACACACACACACACAGATGCACGCACATACACACGCACACACACACGCACACGCACACGCACGTACACACACGTTAAATCATTTATAGAGATTTGACAGTCAATAATGATGGATCCAGAGACCTGCCAAGACTTATTCTGACAGACTGAGAGACACAGAAAGACACACTGATAGACTACGAGAGGAAACACTTTTTCCTGCATGTGTTGTGTTATTTACCACAAGATGCGTTCACGACAACATGGGTTGAACATGTTTCTTTCTCACACCAAGTTATTTTTTGCACCTCGTTAAGACTGCCGTCTTCCAGAGTCCTTCGTTTTTTTCTGCCCTTCATCACTAACACCTCTGTGCCTCACTTCTGCTTATTTTAGTTCAGTTCGTGCCTACAGTGGAACTTCAGGCCAATTAGCGGTGGAATAATGTGATTAATACTGGCACACATTTTCTCTCTCCCTCCCAAAGTCACTCTCTCTCTGCTGTGCTCTCTCTCTCTCTCTTTCTTCTGTAGTATATATAATCTCTGACTCGCTCTCTCTTGACCAACTGAGTAATAGTTTGGGGAGAGCGGTCTGGTCACGTCCTCGCTCCTTATCAGACCTTATTACCCAAATGAATTTGGTTTGGGCAGAAGTTTTCTTTTTAATGAGCTTTGCATTTCTCGCAGAATTGATTTCCGCTGCACACTCTGCTTGCTCCCTTTTCCATCTCCCTCTATCTCTCCATCCTTCTTTCTCCCTCTGCTGTCCTTCTCTCTCTCACCCAGTCTTTTACCCTGCCTCCACTTTAGTCCCCTCACCCCCCTGTCCAGGCATTAATATGTATGCGTTGGGCTGGGGTGCACACTATGGGGAGATGGGGGCTGGTTTGTGTGCGCGCCTATGTGAAAGTGTGTTATGTGTGTGTGTAGTGAGGCAAGCTGAGGACAAAGCCAGCGGTGATAATGAGGCCGCAGGGACATAAGCCAGACAGGCCCCTCAGTGTATTTCCTGTATGTGTGTGTGTGTGTCCCAGGGACTCAGGACCTCATTCGCTTACTCCTGAGTCCACAACTTCAATATTGCAGTTTCTTATACCTGCTAGCTTCCACAGCATACATCAAGGGACACACACACTCACAAACACACACATACACAAGCCTTCGGGGACACGATACAAGGGCCACATTTCGAGGAAGTTGACTTTGTGATTCTGTTGGTGAATCTGCACTCACCAGAAATGAAGATGGCAAATGGTGGTGAATCAATGTGGGAAATACACGAGTCTATAAGGGCCAGTGTAACATGATGAAGTTAAAAAAACTAACACGTTTAACAGTAACATACAAAAAAATACTATAAAATAGCCACTATGACTCTGGGGATTTGTTTTGTCAATGCTGTTGTCACATTTGGAATTATGTAATACTCAAGCTATGCTCTTTAAGTGTATTGGATTTAAAATACTGATAGTTTGTAGACATAAAGTCCTACATGAAATGCTACAGAAGAATGAGATACTGGGGCTTGAATTAGTTTTTTTTTTGCATTTCTTTTTTTCTAAAATTACAGTGTTTTATACAACACTCACTGTGTTCATGTTAGTTAAATGTTCTTAATGGCATTATTGTCATGTAGGCACATACTATGCATTCTGCTATGACATTATTTAGTTTTTATTGTGTTATCAAGTTTTTTGTTCTCATCTTGTTGATGTGGTTGAGTGTTCAAACCTGCAGCGCAGAGCGGACAACAGCTGATGTTTGCTTTAGGATGTTGTGAAGCAGTTCCAATAGGGCTTGCAACACAATATGGCTGACCTTCCTCCCAGCATGCCCCTCTCCATCCAGATGTACTAGTGCAGCTTCTGAGAAGGTCCTCACCACCACCTCTATGAGCCCTGTGCAGGAGAAAAAACATATTTTGCTGAGAAGCTTGTATCCCGGCTAAGAATTGTTACAGGTAACTGACTTGCATAATTGCAGAGCTCAAGCCAGGGGGTCTTTCAAAGATATTAAATTTGTGTCCTGTTGCGTTCTGCTAGCACTGTGTACAGTCACATAAACATGGCAAAAGTAGTATCATGACAGATCTTAACCAAAGCTGAACAACCAAAGCATGCACCTGGCCAGAGCCACTGGATGTTTCTTGGTTTTTGTTGATTTAAAGTTCCACTCCGGTGAAAATCAAGTATCTTTTTACATGGTTAACATGCACATGAGGTGTTTTTATTTGCTAGAAGACGCATCCCGACTGAAATAAGCAGTCAGAATCATGACTCAGCATTTCCATTTTAAAACTAGAGTGTACCAATGGCAGTCCTAAAAACACAGACTCAGATTTCCTGGGTTTTATACATAGGAAACCTAAAGAACCAATCCTGTCAGGTTGCAGCTTGGGGCTTTCCATGTCATTATTCTTCTTCAGAATTGGTTTCCGGTTTAAATATGTATGGCTGAATAACTCAAGTATTACAGCTTGGCATTGTGTAGAGGGAGTAGAGTAGCTTTTTAGTGTTTGACCAGAGTCCTAGGTGAGAAGGTGTGCACTAGCTGCAGTGAGCGAGGAAGGGTAAGTGAAGAGAGATGCAGGATCTTCATAGATCTGCACATTATGGAACAATCAACAATGCACAGTTAGATCTAAGTCATTTTAATGCAGGAAAGATTATTTTCATGGGAAAATAATAATCTAAATATATAACTGTGTTACACAGAGATGAGTTTTAGGGGTTAACAACCAAATGTCAAAGAACTTGAAATACATCATTACAATATCAACTAATTTTACAATAATTTCTAATCTCTTTTTGTGTCTTTTTGAGGGGCAATGTCCTCACATGGTAGAGATCATAAAATAAGTACCCAACAGTCTGGCTATGATTGTAACATATGCTCATAATGACAAGATGTGAGTCCATTTAGAAAACACTGAATCTTCATGGCCATTCCAAAGTATCAAACAGAATCAGTTTGGCTCACAAGAAAATTCATTAAATAATAGTAACTCACATCATAGATTATAAACCAGTCAAAGCAACCAGTTTCTATGTTCCAGACAACCAACACATCTCACCTCTCCACGGCATGTTTGTGCAGGTGTAAAGAGTAAGGTTATAGCTGAGCCTTGGAAAATGTCTGTGACCGCAGAAGCTGGTTTGACTACACAGTGGATCGATAGCTCCTGTGGACGATGAGAGACACGCTCCCTCCTCAGTCAATTAGCATTTTATTGCCACCAATTTGCCGAGCAAAGAAAACTAGCTCAATATTAACTTTAACAATCTAAACAGAACTTGAATGGTACAGGGTTAAATTTGTATTTATGAAAAACCGATTGTATTAATAAAAGTCCAGATAATGTTAACGCAAGCAGTGGCAACAAAAGGCAGTTCAATTACATACTCATCTAGAAACAGATTCTGTTCTCCTCTTCATGTCTTTCCCTTCTCTCTGCCTTCACTCCATCCCTTCTTAAAAAGATGTTCAATGTGCAACGTGAGACTGCCAACCCTTGCTCAGCAGTGAATAAATAGCACTTAGTAAAGTGCACACCCATGTTCCTCGACACATTAAATTTAACATGACAAAGAAGATTCTCCGCATTTCGCAGCTCGATCTCTGTAGCAAGCTGTTGTAATCATCCTGAGGTGTAGTCACGCTACATGTCTCTGTAAACGAATACTGAATAGATTCTGCCTGGACTAGGTTGACATCAAACATGTACTTCAACAAATGTACACCGCTCCAATACTCATGTGATCAGTAAGTCCAGAGCTTTCCTTCATTTCCATTTCTGTGCACAAAAAAGTTAAACAGCAAATGTATTAAATCATGGTCTTCGCTAGGGAAAATACGCCAAGTTTTATTTTCCTATTCCAACAGATCTTTATTTAGAATGTAGATGTGTTTATTTTTGTGAGTGAAAGTGCAATACTGCAGACACTAGAAAGCTATTTAGCTTGCCTGCTGTCAGTGAGATGTACTGTTACTCTGTCAAACAGCCTCATAATTAATTAGACAAGCTGCTCTACTTTGGATGGTTCAATCAAACAAAGGCCTCTTCTGCTGTTAATGCAATCTGACAATATAATCCCACTTAGATGCAAACTCTGTCCTAGATAGTTGCTCATATATACGTTAATAAAAATGATTTTGTTATTACCTGCTGAGAAAAGCTGACATCACTATAAACAGCCATCTTTATCGAATCAAGTAAACTAACAGGATACTTTATCAGATCAAATCTTTAAACATTCCTGACATTTAAACCACCAGTCAAGTGTACATTAAAACCTGTAGATACATAAGTAATCAAAACTGAAATAGTTCTTAGTTTTCAAGTTAAGATACACCTAAAAGAGTTGTGCTGTTTAACAAAAAAGCAGCACAAACATGCCAATATGTGCGCTTTAATGCTTCAGCTTTACACATAATCTGCCATTACTCAATTGAAATATGTATTTCAATTAAGTTACACAGTACAAACCTTAAAATGTTCACAATTTAACTAAAAAGAGGGGGTAATAGATTTTTTGTCAGTGCCGATACTGATTTTTAGTAATCCAGGAGGTTGTTATTTCAAACCAATATATAGCTACAGCAAAAACGAAAATGTTGGTGTCAAAATTTAGAATAACACAAACTCCAACATCATTCTGTTTGTGACTAAAAACACAATGAGGAGGCTGAATTAGAGCAAAAATAGAGCATATTTAAGTAAATGTATTTTTGTCAAAAACAGGTTAAAAAAGACGAACAATACCATATAACGTGAAAATTATGAATATCGGATCGAGTAACTGGTCAGGACAGTAACTCATTGACCACTACTACAAAGGTCACATGACACAATTAAAAATGTATATATATAAGCTACTAATGCAAAGAAACTGTGTATTAGAAGGACGTATTGCAGAAAAGACTTCAATACAGTCTCACCTTCAAAAACAACTCAAGTCCCTATTCTTTAGATATGTTTCCAGGGAAATTTAAAATGTACCAAACATTGTTTCTAAATACATCCAGTCTTGACTTTAAAAATGCCTTTATTTCCCCACGGAATAAATGTATAAATGTACATACTATTCCAGCTCTTTCAGCCTAATCACAGAACAAAACCACAAAGGCTGGCAGTTTTAAGGTGACAAACTTAGAACATATTGAGTGAGTTAACACACTAAGACTAATTGAGGCATTGACATTTCACATAGATTAGACAATGTCATCATGTCTGCTGACTGAATTTCACTGGCTGTTGAGCAAATTAAAGTTACAGATGAAAGCTCAGCAATATGAATAAAGAAATTACTTGAACCAAAAGAGACATTTCAATTCACATCCTCACCAGCAAAGCAGAGTCTGTACTTAACTTCAGATAGATGTATAGTTTTTACTGTCATCTAGCCTCCTCCTCAGTTTGTAGGTTGTAAAAAACCTTTCCTCTCAGCTGACAGAATCCCTAAAATCATCCGAAAGTCACAAGATAAATATGGTCTTTCCAGCTGCAGCCACCAGTTCAAAACTTTGCACATTTCTTAACTACAAAGAAAAGTAACTGGTTGCTTTGAAGTCTACGATCTAAACCACTTCCTAAATTAAAGTGTACAAACTACTGCGAGTGTGGAGACAGAAGCATGTTGGCAATGCACTAAGTCCACATATCTATAAAGTTCCATTAAAAATAATTTAAAGACCGTCAGCAGCTGTGACAATAGCTCTTCCATTGATGGAACGGAAGCAAAATAGCAAGTGTGGTTGAACACGTGCAACATCTTATGACTTCTGACTGGCAGACATTACTGCTTGAAAGGTTGTACACAAGCATACGAACATACACACACATACTGTGGGTTTCTTTTCCATATCTCAGTTTAATATGTTCATGGGTTCGGCAGAACTCCAAGCTCTGTGTTTTTGTGAGAAATGAGAAAGGAGTACTGCTTTGACCAACAGACAGAGATGTGTTTCCTTGTGAGGTGGAGATGTAAATAAGTGTACTCAGGGGGCAGCAGCTCGAAATTCATTCAGGCTATGCTAAAGAGTACATTTAAAAATGTCACACATGAACAAATATTACTTGTTCAATTTAAGGCCAAGTGAATAATTTATGAGTGAAAATCATTGCGCTCTGTCTTATTTTGGCATTCTTGACTTTATCTAGGTTAAAAATAGACTTTCTACAATGCTTTGCAGTATTTTCTATTTATAAACCACTGTAAAATTAGTTCTACTGGGAATCAACAGAATGGAAGGCTCAGAGCACTACTATAAGCAAAGAAGGAAAGTTTTCTGCAGAAACCTCTACTGAACTGATTACATATGACAAATAGACAATGTTTTATTCAGTTCAAGTTCATGTTATATTGCCATGTTAACATAAATCTATGTGGCATCTAAGTATTTTTTTATATACTTGCTGAATATCTAAATGTAAATGATTTTCCATGTTGATAAGATTTTAAAAGCCCATCAGTCCCCAGCCAGATAAAGCCCATGATTGTGTACAATTTTTGGTTCCATCCCATAGCCACTACAGCCTCTACAGGAGCACAACCACACAGCTAGCCTCAAAAACGTTGCCAAAAGATTGCAATCTGCTTAAAAAATATGTACCAAAAATACACTTGGACAATAACAGTTGTGTGTTTCCAAAATATCCCATAAAACCTTCCCAATTCTCCTCCTCTGATCTCTCTTCTTAAAGTTAAGGTCTGACTGTATTGAGTTAAATGAACTAAAGAAACTATAGTTAGGTCAAGATTGTGGTCAGGTTCAAGGTAAGGGAAAAGACCACGACACTGACACATATTGTCATAACTGTTAATGTGTGGCATGTTATAATTGATTATTCACACTGGGATGCTCTTTGTAAAACAAAATGCTTAATTTTACAAATGTTTATAAATCAATATTTTTTCACTGGTATCCAGAGATGCAATGCTAACTTAAGACACACTGCAAAACATCTTACACTTACTGTCAAAAGTGTTCTATCGATTTCCATTATGCAAAACTGTCAGTCCAGAGACCTCTTGGGTGTTGGTTAATATGAAAACATTAATATGGAAGACAGATCTTGGTGGTATAAATTATGCTAGAGGGTATTATTATTGATTGGACACATATGGACACAGTGTGAAAGAACCATAATAGAATTTGTTTAGACACTGTTTGGGGAAATCACCAGAAAGCAATTTCAAATGGCAATTTATAGATGCAAATTCCACAGAAACTAGATAACAGCGGCACAGAAGCAATTACCTGAAAAACTCCTGTGAGTTTCTTATGGAAGGTCAAGAGACAGAACAAGAATTGGTGACGGATTAAACCTGAAGAGGAACCTCAAAGACCTTCAAGGATTCTGAAGACACACAAAGCCCCTGCAGATTTCTTTTATTAATTAAAGGACAACTGTACTTTAATTAACAAACACCTTGTCAGCACCTCAGCTCAGGACCAAACTGAGAGGTCGATCAGGGAGTGAACACTTCTGAATTGCCGGGCTAAATTTCAGATGCTGTACATGTTCGAGATGTGTCCATTTCCTTATTAAATCACACAGTCTGCTTGTCAGTTTTCCTATAAAATGGGTCTCAGCTGTACCCTTAGTAGAGAAGCCCTGGACCTCATGTCCTTATATAATCAGACTACAACCTAGACTTTCTCCATCAGTCTGCTACATGTTCTGAAATTAAAACTGTGCTATCCATGATCATAGAAAATAAGAACTTTGTTTAGAAATTGCATCCACTTATTCTTTCCCTCTAACCTCTCTCTCACAATCTGTCACTCATTTTAACCTCCATTTTCTACTTTATCATCACTTTCCTTCTCTCTGTCTCAGTTCCGAATCCACCAGATTCTCCCTCTGTACATCCCATTCTTTCCTCTGTCACCTCTCCGCTACCCTTTTAGCCTCCTATTTTGCTTTTCTGGCTCTATCATCCGCCCTCTCTCTTCTCTCTCATGCTTTTTTTTTTGCCATCTTCATTTTCTTTTTGTTGTTCTTTTCTTCCTCCCTTTTTCTGTCTCTCTCTCTACTAGCTCTGTCTTCATTCCCCAGGGGGTATTATCTCAGTCGGAGGCAAATCTGCCCAATTATAAACCTCATCTCCTCTCTCTCCTGCACGCACACACACACACTTACACTGCTGCATCCACACATGCACACACATCTCTCTGTTTTACACATAAGCACAAATACATTCACATAAGCACAAAAAAACCCACCTCCCTATTTTGCTCTTCTTCACTGTCTATTTCTTCGCCTCCCCACACACACATACACACTCACACACAAACAGACACACGCGTACAGATTCACACACCACCCTTCCCCTCCTCTCTCTGTCACACCTTAAAAAGCCAATTATACACGCTTCCTCCCTTTGCCTCTACTCTCGTTCTCTCCCTCTCCCTTCCTTCTTGCCATCGCCACATTGATCTGGAGCGAACCACAATGAAAACAAGGGAGAAAGAGGAGAAGAGAAGACTGAAGAGGAGCCCAAAATAGAGGACAGGGAACAGGGTAAAATTGGGAACAGCAACGAGGAAGGAAAGGAGATGAGGGTGCAAGATGGGACCTGAGCAGACTGGAAAAGTGGATGATAGGAGACAAGAAGGAGGGATGCGAGGAGAAAAACAAAGTAAAAGAGACAGAGTAGGAAAGAACGGAAGAGAGGAGTGGAGATAGCGTTAATTGTCAGGCCAGTATTAGTGCTGGGTTGACAGTTTTTTGTTGAGAAGAGAGCTGATTGGATGATAATGATGCTGACTACTGAACTGCCGCACTGCTGACCCAATAGAAATAGAGGGAGAGGAGGGGTTGATAGTAGATAGGAGTGTACAGAGGAAAGGATGGATAGAAAGAGACACAAAATGATGGGCAAAAGAGAGGGAGAGAAAGAGCGAAATGAACAGAGTCCGTAAATAGAAATCCGAGAGAGCAAGTATTATTGTGTTGTGTTTTCATTGCAGCTGAGAGTTGCATTTACACTGTTGAACTGTGTGTCCCAAACATTTGCATATGCACACATCTCACACACACACACAGAAACAGCAGCAAGCATTGTTAATTTACTGCCTTCATTCTGTAATGTTACATTTAGGCTGCATCCATACATGCCCAGGCTTTGTGTGTTACTGTTCCTTCCCTCTAATTAAAGTCTTAATCCTAAACTAACTCTGCAGTGCTGTAATGGGTCTAAATTAACTCGTAAAATTTTTCTCATTCTCAAAGACTACACTACATAAATTTGACTCCTCCCTGGGGATTCACTGGACTCACTTGCAATTGACAGGAAATTTTAATATTATTAAGTTTCACCATAGCCGAAGGACAAAAAGCAAAACCTCTGCCTCAGGCACACGCAGACACATAGTCAAGGGTGCTGACCTGAATAAGCATTAGGTTGCAGCGGGGAGGGCTAGAAAAGATGTCAACAAGTAACATTACAATAACTAATGCAAGCAGAGGAGACACCTGATACCAGCACAATGTGCAGTAGTACAGGAGGGTCAATGACAGACAGGCCTCTAGGACTCACTTACCTCACTCACTAATCGTACCAGTTTAAGAGAAAGCAAAACACAAGAAAGACAAGCATGGAAGAATGTTTTAAATCAGAACAAAGTTGTTTCTTCCCTCTGTCCATCCATTAAGTACGCAGACATACTGTACCTTGCTGATATAGCGGATGCTGATCCAGGACTGTGTCTCCACTAAGATTACACAGCAACACAACTGCATTCTGGACCATCCCATTGGTGACATTACGACTGTTGTTCTTGAAAAAAAGATAGAATAACATGTGATGACTTGAGATAGACAACGCAGAGGACTTATTAATCAATGCACAGTTATCCTTGACTTTTATCATGTATTTAAAAACAACACAAAAACTAGCACTGTGTGTGTGTGTGTGTGTGTGTGTGTGTGTGTGCGCGCGCGCGTGTGCGTGTGCATGCGTGCCCTTGTGGAGCATCAGTCAGAATTATTGACTTGGTATAAAAACACAAACACATCATTACTGATGATAGCTTTGGATTTTTATTTTTTATTTTTTATAACATGACCTCTGTCAACATATTAAATGTATTAAAAACATATAATTGCACACAAACCTCGAACTGGTACAGTTCCCATTGTTGGTCTGTTTGAACTGTTCATGCTTTTCTTTCTTTTTGAATATTTTTACAATATTTGTACTGAGTAACCTGCGTAAATATAGTACACATCAGACTGCTATACAGAGACTCATAACCTCGTGCGTTGAACACAGAAAAACGCATCTAGCTACCATGGATGTTTCTGGGAGGCTGGCTGTGACTTTATGCTTTTTACAGGATATAGGCAGCTGGATACAGATTCGAGTCTAGCATCATATCAATGTGATTATATCTGAGGTGTGCTTGGCATGGTGGATCAATATGGCACAGGGTTTCTGGAGAATTCCAACTGAGTTTGGACACTGTCATTGGAATGTATGTACAAATCAACGCACCTTCTGTTCAACTCTTTAAATTAAAAATTGTAAAGGTGTGGGTAAAGGAGAATTTCTTCACACCGCCTCTCCATTAAAACAACACGCAGACTCTCATGGACTTAGGTGGACGATGAAATTAACATCACATGTACCCTTTCTTGAGAACACCTGGATGCAGAAAGCATGAACTGGCCTTTAAACCTTGGCTATACTCCCTTTCAGATGCACACATGGACAGCTGCGGACATTATGGAAACATAGTTGTTGCCAATATACTAGTGTGAAGTCCGCTTAAAGTCCAGTGGGAGAACTCTGTTACGTACATGCAAGTAGGATGTATGGAACAGACTGCTCTTGTAGCATAGTTGCTCCGTGGGCATAATGATGTGTTGCATGCAGAGGTGTTGGGCAGACTCAGCGGGTCTTGGTGAGATGGTGAAATTCCTTTCACGCAGACCGTAGTGGACACAAAAAGTGTAACATTGGCCTTAATGCTTTAAGACTTTCAGCTCAGTGCTACATCTTGGATGCTGTCAGCAGGGATGCATTAGGAGAGGTGGACACAGTGTGACAGAATCAGGGGCCGCCCATGTTACTGCAGCCCAGACAACAGTATCTCCCACATGCTGCCATTAAAGACACATCTGTGAAACTGTTAGCAAGTCGGCACATGAGATCAGCTATACTAGTACATCATGGGGCACACTAAACACAAATCTGCCAATCAGCCCAAATAGCATGGATCTTTAGTCATATTTTTCTTGACAAAATTATATTTTGTTGTGAAAAATCACTGGTTAGCTGTTTAGTAGGTCTCCAGTTTATTGGATGCAGGCTTATGGCATTTCTTATTAGTGCTTATCAGTGAATCTATTGTTCGACAGCATGGACTGGACTTTTCACTGTTTTATGGACACAGCTGTCAGTGCTTTTCAAGGCATTTTTTTTTTACTGACAGAAGCACAAGAATATAGCAAACTGACATGACATCTTCAATCTGAGAAGGACAATATTTACAATTCTGTAAAAATTGTTTTGCTCAAATAATTTTTGGGCAAAAGAATAAATAATTTCTTTACAATAGAGGATGATGCAGTTGTGGTAATACAATGATTTTAACTATACTGTTCTTCCCTGCACTCTTTCTATTCCATTTCCTCCTCCTTACAAATCTTTTCTCCTTCCTCCTATAGTAAATCACTTCTCCTTCCCCCTCCTGCCCCCATTTCACTATTTGATCCTCTCTGAGATACATCAGCTCTGCCTGCGGGGTCTGTGCACATCAGTCTGATCTGGGTACGGGCTGATAAGCCTGGCTGGTACTCATCATGTGCCGTTGCCTGAGGCTGAAGACAATGACATCAGTTCGCGCCTAGGACAACCTGCCTGTCAGTAACAACAAATGACAAAGCTAATCTGTTTTGATCTTTATGGACTAATAATCCATTAAAAGACTAGTATACATCAATGAAAGCATAAACCTGGCAATGACCAATGACCAACCAAAGTTCAACTTGCACCTTAACTCAGAAAATTCAACTTCTTTAAGTGGTGCATCTACACTATGTATAGTATCAGTCAGGCAGAGTTTGTAAACACGTTTTTCTGCAAGCAACCCACTCTGAACAGTATTCTGCCTCCTCAGGCACAGCAACCAACCAGTTAAGAACCCTGGTCCAGCCAGCATGCTGAGGTCCTTTCATGTCTGAAGCAGAACTACTTCATCATCTAGACAAATACAATTAGGTGAGTTTCTCCATGACAAGTGTGATCACCAGCGACAGGTGCAATCAATCCAGATCAGAGAGTTTCAGGCAACATAAATCAATCCATATGTGAGCAACATAGACGGCAGTAATGGATCCAGACATGACCGGTTTAGACAGGAGTAAACAATCAGGAGACAAGTTAATCAGGCTGTTGGATAACAGTGTTTAACATTCTGCATCAGCTAGTCGGGGCTGGACAGGCAGCCATGCAGAACACTGATTATTAAGTGCGTATGTGTGAGTGCAAATGTGTGTGTGTGTATATAAAGTGAAAATTGTTTGCTGCAGCACAAGTGTTCTGATTTGCTGAAAACAGTCTGTACTGTGTTAGTGGGTGCGTTAGATTGTGTGTATGCAAAAAGGGTCAGGTGAAATAAATTGTTTACTGGAAACGTTGTTATGCCTCACTGATAACTGACAAGTGCTGCGTGTCTGTGTGCAAGCTCTTAATAGTGGAGTCCATATTCCCACTCTATTAACCCCTTCTCCTCTTTACTGCTGACCTGCCAGTCAATTACACCAGCCCTCTAATAGGTCACCACCACTCAGACTAATTTACATAAATACATCTATCAGGGTTAGATGGAGCGAGTGAAAGAGGAAAGAGAAGCAAGGAGAAAGAGTATAACTGAGCTGTAATAAAACAAGGAAATGACATAAAATAATGCAAATTGTGATAAGTGGATTTGATGAGCTGATTGTAAGTCTATTTAATATTTGACTGACTGACCGACCGACTGATTTACTGACTGGCTCAATGAAAACTAATTGAGTTTGGTTTCTTACCATAATGAGCTGAAAGACTATTGGTAGGACCCCACTATGTTTGATCAACCTGAAAAGGAGAGAGAAAATACACAATGAAGCAGCGGTAGAAAAATGAGGGTGAGGAATTAATTTAATGTATTCATCACATTCTTCACACATGGAGTTTGCACACACATGCAGACACACTGGGCTGTTTCATCTTCATTAACATTGGAGTTCTGCTACAACAACTCCTGTCTGGCAACAGTGGAAGTGGGGAGGGGAAAAAAAAGACTGAAAGAGGAGAAGTGATGAGAACAGATGAAGTGAGAGGAGGTGAGAGAGGAGAGGGAAGGACAAGAGAGAGGTGATGAGCGCTAAAGAGAAGATGAGGTAAGAGAAGATTACATTTGGCAAAGAGGAGATTAGAGGAGAGGGGAGAAGATTTGGGCAGAGAAGACAGAGGGGTGGAGGAACAAATGAATGAAAGGGGGAAGTAGAGAGGGGAAAGAAATAAGTAATGTGGATAAATCCACATTGAAAAACTAGAAGACAAGCTAAGGGACTGAGGAGAAGAGGGAGGGAGGGAGAGGGAAGGGTGACTATAGCAATGACATTCTGTGTACTTACTGATTAAGGTTTTGATTTGGTTGCTGTGTGGTTAGAGTGTCTCCATGTATGCACACACATCTTGTTTATGTGTTTGTGTCTGTGACCATTAGAAAGCACGAAACAATACAGGCCATGATGGGAACAAAGCCAGTTTAAATCAGACAGGTGCTAATACGCTAAAGGTAACAAAGCCTATCCACTAATTTAAAAATCTGTCTTCACTCTAACTATGATTTATAGCTTGTTGAGCAGGCATCAGACAACCTATGGAAACCTTTATTCAAGCAAGCTGATTCAGCAGTGTCTAACAGAGTTCTAAGCAGCAAACACTGTTCCTCCCTATCACAGAGGTATTTTTTCAGGACTGAACAGCCACAGAACTTTAGTTCATGTGATGCTCCTAGAACCATCTAAAGACGATGGTGTATGAATAGGGAAATTTTTTTTTTAATTTAATGAAAGTCAGACGCACAGGTAGAAATGCATTTGATCAGCAAAAAAAACACCAAATAGTCATCTTAAGCCACTCTTTTAGAGAGTTTTACCTTTTTTACAGTGTAAATTTCCTACCTGATATTCTGTGTTCCTACAGACATATAATTAGTTTTTTTTTCTTGTGTCAGCTGATTATGCTTACCATATATGTGCAATACTATTCATGTATGCTGAGAGCATATTCTCTCATCTGCTATATAAACTGGGACTTATTGGAGCAAGCCAGTGTTTTGGTCCATTTAGGCCTCATGTATCTAACATTTTGAATTTCTTGGTTTTAGTTGGTAATACTAGAACCCATAATGGTTAAATTGTTGAATAGAATTCTTGCGTATTTTGGGAAATCTGTAGACTTGAACACTTGCTAGTCTCATCTGATCTCTGATGAATGTGACATTTTAAATTAAATGCTGTTGTGTATTAAAAACAGGGTTTTATTGTTTTATCTTTCAGCAGCTGAATGCAGCTGAGACAGGTGCTTCTCAGTTCCAGGACAGCAAATTTCCAGAGTGCAAAACGGACTGGAGCACACTGATTAATTCACATCTTCATCATCTCTGTTGTGCAATAGTTGGTGGAGTTGGCCAGATGCCATTATCAGCACCACTGAAGTAAAACTTTCACAGAAATTAAAGCCATGTTATTTTTTTTAGAAAGTAGCTCATGCTCCATCCTCTATACTGAGAACACTCACTGTCTATAGGTGCAGGTTGTTCGTAGAAACAAAGTTGTGGATGGCAATTATATCTTTGTAGTAACTGAGAATTTTGCCATGAAGGAGTATTTCATATTTAGCTGTGTACCCCATGTTAAGCCTTTTAATAAATGTGTTGGTGTGAGTGTGTATGTGTCTGTGATTGTGTTTGTTTGTAGATGTGATGGATGGTCTCCTATTAGGGAGGTGACAGGCTGAGAGGATGAGAGGACAGGCCAGGCCAGCACAACATGATAAACTGGACCACCTTTAAACTACCAGCCATATATCAATAGACACAGTGCACAACACCAGACACTGAACAAACCAGAACACAATAGACTACATGTAATGGAACAAACACAGAAGAGACAACCTTCACTGCATCAGTCACACATCAAACACACAGGTATACAACAGAATCAGCTTCACTGTAGAGAACACAGTAACTGTCACATAATGGGCAACCACCAAATTAGACGGACCTGCTCTCTTTTTTGTCATATATTCTGTTGTAGCTGTCAGCCACAATGCTCAGTAAAGCTTAAAAAAAAGTAAAATTGAATCTAGATGACTTTGAAAATGCCATGTGAACCTTGCTATTTACAATGAAAAGATAATAAAATCTCTATTTTTAATTTTTTAAGGCATTTATTCACAGCAGAGTAGTAAAATGAGCTGCTACTTGCAGTTACGGCTTTTTCGTATGTTAAAATGATCACTGTAGTCTAAACGGGTTACGAATCCAGTTTTCTTTGGATAAGAGAGATGTAGGTTACACGATTGAGTTTATATCAAGGTCATAATAAAAGAAAACAACAACAAAAAAATGCATAGATTCTAATACAATGCCAATACAAATCTAGTTAAACTAAGAGATGCTGCCTCATATTTGGATGATAAGTGGGAAAAGGCTATGGCACATCCGCATATATCTAGAATACAGATGTTTAAGGACACTGAACATACATGGGCAAATACACATATAACCACACAGTATTAGGTTCTTTGGCTAAAGGTCATTGTAAATGTAGTTGTTTGAAGGTGTGTCTGGACTGTGATAATGCAGAGAGAGACAGCAGGCTGCCTTTCCAACGTTAATGTCCCCAATTTACCATCTAATTACCGCTCGGCTGGCTTCATAGCCACACTTATCTAACCAAGACCCAGGCAATTTAATTTCTGATTGTATAACCGCAGTGATGGAGGGAAAGTTGTGGAGAGAGGGCACAGAAAGAGAGAAATGTGGACTAATGTTAATAAATTAGAGATGGTGAGAGAAAAAGAGCGAGGGAGACAGAGAGAAAAAAAATGTAAAATGTTGTTAATAATGTCAGAGGAAAAGAGTGAGAGAAAAACAGATGTAGAGAGAAGAGTGCTGACACCAATTTGAAAAGTTCACGTCACTCTACTTGTGTCAAGGAAAGAGGGGGATGAGGAGAAATGGAGGAAGAGAAGGATGAAGACGAGAGGGGGTAATATTGCTGATAAGAGAAGTAGGGGCATATTCAGCTATAAGGACGAACTTTAAACTGTGGGAACGGGGAGGGAAGGGATGGCTGGAGATGGAAGGAGAGTGGGATACTAGTGATAAGAGATTTATTGAGTTATTATTGCTGAAGTAGATAAAATAAGTGGATAGAAGCAGGCAAAGAAATTAAGGAAGGACAAAACAGAAGGTTAATCATGGTTGTTGTAAATTAATACTTCACATTTAAAGATTAAACATAGAACTACAGATGAGAAATAGAATACTTGAGGATGTACATTTCCATGTCTATGACCACTTTGTAATCCACAAATATCAAAAATTTTTACAGCTAAGTTTGGAAAATAAGGCTCCTGATTCCATCATTTAGTGAATGAAGTCTGCGACATTGCACCAAGGTTTCTTCTCACATTTTTTTTAAAACTCATTTTCTTCTGAGGGAGAAGGTGGTGCAAATCTTTTCATTGTCCCTCATCCATTAACTCTTCATCCCGTCTATCCTTTGCCTTCCACCCTTTATCAACATTTTCTTTCTTTCCCAGTGTTACTTTCTTCCCAATCTGTCCTTCTTAATCTCTTTCTATCCTTCCTTTCACCCCGCCATCCACTCCCTCTGCTGCCTCTTGTTTCACCCTCACTTTCTATCTCTGTCAACAGCTGAAAAGAGAAGACAGATGACCAGAGAATCAAGACTTACTGACAGCTGCTGTCAGATCACATCTATGAAACACACTAACACCAACACGCACACATGAGCACACAAACGTAGAAACCATACACGCACGCACACAGGTGAGTCAGGGAATCAGCAGATTTTCTGTGCAACAGCAACACATCATTACCCATTTTTATTTTGGTGTCAGATGACTGCTTTCTCATGAGATGTTTTCCAAATCCTGAATAGTGAATTACTTCCACATTATGCAGTAGTGAATCTTGCTTTAACACTAGCAATAATTTTGTCTTAGTGTCATATATTTAAAGAAGCAGCAATATATTTTTAAGCAAAGCTCTTCAGGAGTAGCTATTATGCTGAGATATATCAGCACAATATGTCAAGTCTGTACACATCTCAGCTGATACAGCACCTTATGTCTGTCACTAAACAGATTACTAATGTGGAAAACAGCAGCTTTAAGAGGGGTGAAGAGGTTCTTGTTGAATACAGATCACCGGCAGTAGTGCAGCTGTGCTGGTGTTGCTATTAGCTCAGGATGTGCATCAGCTACATCTACAACCAAATGATCATTTGTGAATATCTGTATGCTATAGTGGGCAAATAAATCACTGCTCCTAAGTGTGAGTGTGTTTGTTCGCACGTTTATGCTGGTGTGTGCGTTTGTGAGTGCACATTTATCCATGTGAGTGTGTGTGCTTGGCTATGAATGATTTGCAATGCTGAACTGGGAATCACTGGCCTTGGCATTAAAACATTACACACAGCGTGCCTAAAATGTGCCTGTGTGTATTTGAATCTGCACCTGCAAGGACTGCAAAACACTTCAGTACCACCAAATCTTAGTCTTGGATAAAGAATCACAATATTGGATTCATGAGTATCTCCACTTAACAAATGTACTGCTCATGCAAAAATATGCAAAAAAGGTATAGCAAGAATTTTCTCTACGCTTCAGTACACTATGTTATATTGATGATCTTTCTATTATGATACATTTTGGTATTTTGATGCTTAAATAGTATCTCTGTGTAATTGTTAGTGAATGATTACAGATACAGTACCTGCACATCTGAGTGTTGTGTTCAGTCATCGATACCAGCAGTTTCAGTGCATGGAGTGGGATCGGCTCTGCTGCTCGAAGAAGAGACTCATACCTAGACATAAACATGTCTGAGTATAACACTTGGCTTTCGTAGTGTTAATAATTAATGCACTGTTCTGATCATTAGTAACAGAGTGTAAACTAGAACAGATCTGGAGAGAAGGGTGGAGAAGAGGGGGAGGGGAGAACCAGGGTTATAATAGGAGAAGGAGAGATAAGGAAATGTGAGATGAGGAGCAGAGGGGAGAGAATTTGAAGAAAAAAAAGTGAACAAGAGGTAACACATGAAGCAACCATGCAAGCGAAGAACATTTTTAAAAAGAGGATGAAAATATTAATGGTATTGGAAGAAACTGCATATATCCACATGATGGATGTGAAGGAAAAGTGAGAAATTCACATCCCAAATATCAGCATCTATTTTGTATTCTTGTTATTCTGCAGTGACGCAAACTTCTGCAAAATACACTCATCTTTCTCTGCTCTGTCATTGGATGCAAACACTCATAAACAGATGCCTGTCAGTTAACTGTATCTATAGAAGCATGTTGCAAAACACAAAATATATTTTAAAGAAGGATTTTGAAATTAACAAATCCTTACTATATCACTAATACTTGAATTAATGTGCAGATACCTTAACCGGACTGACAACTGTGTAAAAAATCCCATCATATTATGAGAGCTTCATATATATCATGTTACAATGTTGGACGTTTATATCAAACGCGCCCAAAGTAGTAAATAATGAGATAAATGTATGTAAAAGTAATTCCTGTGAGAAAAAAAGCTCAGGCTCAGACTTGTTTGAATGCTAAGTTTCCAGAAGTTGTTTCTACTTTCATGCTAAGCCAACGTCAGCTCGTCGTGGATTTCTTTATATGGTTCTCTGCTCCAGGCACAACATGCCCACAAAGTCAAACTATGGATTTATTGGTAAATATATGTAGATATCACTCTTGAGTAGAATTACAGGCATTTCATGCCCCCCTGCTTGTTTCAGACAGTGGATGAACTGAGGGGCTGTATAAAGGGCCAGTAAAACATTTTCTTGAACTGTGAATCAAGCGAAACTACTCTAGTGGAGTCCCAGAATAAAAGAAGGTCCTCTTTAATGTATTTTTGCCTTGCAGCAACAGTACTCAAGCTGGTTTAGTTAGAATTTCAGTGTAAAGCTAGTATTTACCCAAAAGGCATCTGCATAAGCCAAGGACTGGGTCACACTTCATGAAACATGGTCTTGGTTGTGAAAGGGAATCAAAATAAATGTTTTATTATTAGGAAACATAAATGATAACTCAACCACTGACAAAAATCAGTCGGCAGGAATCAGTTTGACATTCATTGAAACTGTAGTAGGGTGTGATTGTTTCGAATATGTTGCATTGATAAGAAAAAAAATGCTATTCAAAGAGCCAATAGCAATTTTCTGTGGAATCCAGAGACACTTTCAGACTGATACTACTACTGATAGTGAGACCAACCTTAAAAGCAGAGATTTAGTGAAGAGAGATAAAATCTGACTCCGGGAGCTTTTGTCTTCTATTCTTTCTGTCATCCCTCCTCTCTTTTCTTCCATCCTTTCCTCATTTTCTTCAGTGTCATCACCATCTTCAACCAGCAGGACCAGACTCAGTTCAGACAGGACCCTCAAAACAAACACGGACCACTCCACTGTAGCACAAACACATCGACAGAGAAGAGGATAGGATCTGGGATGAGAAGCTGAGAAAACACACATGATGTTTTCCTTCCATAAATGACTTTTTGGTTCCAAGCGGATAATAATATGCATTAAGAATTTTGCTTCATTTACGGAGTGACAGAATTTTAGAGTAAATGAAAAGATGCTCAGTGACATGTTTTGAAAGGATCAGTGTCTAGACAATACTGACTGTTACTTTTGCTGGCTCCTTGTAAGACAATTAAAATAAACAGAAACAACCACATCAAAATAAACATCACAAATCATACCAACACCATGACTAAGATAGTTTAATATCACACTAATATCATTATATTATACATCATTCAGCCACAATATTAAAACCACCTGCCTAATACTTTGCAATACAGATTAGGAGACTGGCAGCAGGTCTTTTAAGTCCTTTGGGTTGTAGAGTAGGACTTCTGTGGGTCAAGGAAGTTAATCCCACAGAATTTTAAGTATCTTGGGACCTTGGGGAGTTTTAAAGGGAAGATCAACACCTTGGGCTTTTGGTCATGCTCCTCGAGGCAGTTTTTGCAGTGTGGCAAGAGGCACTGTCCTGCCATTAGGGAGTGCTGTTGCAATAAGAGGGTGTGATTGGTATGTTCAGATGGCTGCTATATGTCAGAGTAACATCCACATGAATGACAGGACCCAAGATTTCCTACCACAATACTGCATTGTAACAACATGATCAATATTACTGTATAAAGGTCACCTGTTGGTGGTTGTAACGCTCTGGCTGATGGCTATATATACTATATAGCACATAAATGGATGATGAAATATCAAAAGGATCAGTGGAGGATTTAAGCTGTTTTTAAACTAACAAAGTGCAACATTATGGCAGGAAAACACAACAGTATTGGTAAAAAAAAGAACATAATTTTACGCTGACGACTGACTTCTCATGTGGAGACCCATACAGACAAAACCAGAATGACTCACTGAAGGTTCAAATCAAAACACTGCAGTGAATTATTGTGCTAGCACTTTCCACTAGACACTGCAATTTTATTAATGCAGAGATTTTCACAACCTTAAACATTCAAGGTTAGCTGCTCCAGCTCACTATTGTGCTTCTTCTTTGTGATATCTTTTCACTTCACACCTTTCCTCACCCTGTCGATTTATACATTTTTCTATCTATCTGTCTATCTATACACGTACCCACCTACCTTCTTCTCAGATTACTTTTTGGCATTTTTGTCCATGTTTGATAACAAATGGGAAATGAGGTGAAAAGAAATGGGGTGTAACAGCCAACAAATGCTCCCAGCTTTCTGTTCTGAGGATGCTTCAATACTTCCAAACCTGCTGTTCCACTTTTCTCGTTTGCCATTTCGTCCTCACTCCCTCCTCCATCACTCTGACATTAGCTTCTCTAGCCCACATCTTCTCTGTCTCATTCTCTTAAAAAATGACCCACCACTCTTACCATTTCTGCTGAAAGCCAGTCTTGTCAGAGGAGGTAGGATGGCATCCACAACCTTCAAGAGACATTAACAGTCAGAAAAAACAAAAAACAAAAAACTTTATACATGCCATATTGTGCTGTTCCTTGATCACAATACCCTGTACGAAGCTGACTGTCTTCTCCAGTAAAGCAATAACAGAATCTGGCAGAATCAATTATGGTTTGGTGTTACATAAGTTCAGCTGAAGATAAAGTCATAAGCATGAAACAGCTCAGGTCAGAACAGTGGAAAATTAGCTTGCCAATGTGCTGAGGGCTTGAGCGTATAAATATTGGTTCAATAGTTCACTGCTGTCCTAGGTTCGCTTATTTATGAGAAAAAAGTGTATCAATAGACATAATTTCAGTGCTTCCTCTAAAAAAAATGTTAATATACACCAAATCTGCAAACAGGATATATTTTTAGATTAAACTGAATAGGAGACGGTGCAGTATATTAATTCTGTGGGCATCAACCACGCAGACCACTGTCACACAGGATCAAATTACTATGGAAATGCACTGTTGAATGATTTCTTTGATCAAACACGGACACACACGAACACGTACTTTCGCAACTGTCAGAGCCCTTATTTAGGCACGAATCTGTATTGCATGAATTTGCATGATTACTAATATTACCATAGAAACAAAACTAATGCTGAGTGAGTGTGTGTGAGGTCATTACATTGAAAGCCTGAGAAGGAAAACTACAAAGGATGTTGTCCACCACTTAATGGTCTGTGTATTAATATCACAGCCATCAAAAGACTGAGACTGAGTGTGTGTGTGTGTGTGTGTGTGTGTGTGTGTGTGTGTTTGGTTTGGTGCATTCTCTGTGAACTCAGAGCTATGGGTAGCATGTCCCTCCAATTTCTGAAATCCTTTCTTGTCCCCATTTTCTGTCTCGGCTCTTTTACCTAGGTATCCCTCTGTCTATTGTCCAGTGGTGAAATAAAGAACATTTTTTATTATCTCTACAATTGTAACTAAACATGAATTTCATGCACATTCCTTTAAAATCAATGCAAATACTCTTAAGTAATAATTAATTAAGTAATAGTCTATGGTAATTTTATTCTCACAGGACCAACATATTTTTATCTTATAGTTTTTCTACAGCTTAAATTTGAAAGATTTTGAATGCGAGCAACTGTAACGTAACCAATTTCCCCTCAGGGACCCAGAACATATTTCTGATTCTGATTTTGATTCTGAAATTGCATTTGTTTATAGCTGCTCAGATTGTTAAAGACCAATAACATGTGTTTTAAATGTTTTTCCTCATCACACTTAAATGATTTGCAGTATTAACTCAATCCGGACATTTAGTGAATTCCTGTCACTGCTTGGTTTATGCAAGTAATATTTACATAGCAGAACCGTAAATTTAACATATTCCCTAAGTGACAAAGTGGCTTCTGTTTGCTGTGGCAACAAAACTTACTGACAAAACTTTACTCAAACTGTGACAAGGATTCAGAGACGTAAACTAGCTCAAACATGAGTGGGTGTCCTTGTCCAGTGGGCAATAAAAGTTAATCTGAGCTGGCTGCTGGTAATTAAAGTGTCTTCCTGTGTTATTGACTATCAGTAGCAGCAAGCCTCCTCTTTGCTGCTTTCTTCTATTCCTCATCTCTTTCCTTTTCTCTCCCTCCATCCTGTCTGCTTCCTGCTGCTCTCCACTTCCACACGTCAATAGTCATTAAACACAATCTCATCGTCCCATCCCGTGCACATTCACACAGGCACACGCACAAAAACACACACAGATCCGATGAGGCTCAGTTGGTTCAATAGTTGATTAGTGTCTTGCCTAATAGCCCACAAGTTGACCCTCCGTCCTCTGATCACTAATGGACAAGTTTAGTAGACTGGAAGACACACACTGAATATACGAGCAGGGGGCCACTATATGGAATCGACAAAAGGCTGTACTTATTTAAGAAGACACTTAAGAAAAGAGAAAAAAAAAATCTGTGTTAAAAAAAAAAAGTGTCAGTTGCAGAGGCACAACAGAATACTAGGATGATGACAGGCTGTCTCCAAAGTCACATCAGATGTAATCTACTACCATTTGCTGAATATCACAAGATACCTGTCCTATATTGCTTCAGTAAACTTATAGCAGATTGCCAAGCAGCCCGGCAGACAGACAGGCAACCAGACAGACACTCAAGCAGTGCAGTGAAGCTTCCACATATACTTACAGCACTCTGATATGGAGTGATGAGAGCATGGTGCTGACTCAGGACTTCCACAATGGACAAAGTTGTTCTAATCAACTCTTCACATATTGCTGCACCTAATGGAGAATGAAATAATATTCAGCACTACTGAGTCATGTCCCCGATAAAAGCACAGGATGCCCTACCAGCTGACCAGAAACCAAAATCCCCTGTGCCAACGGTGATGTATTCTAGTTGTGAATTCCCACTGCAGCATGGCAGATATCATGGCCTTTGAGCAAGGCATTGAGCGTCTCAGTTGCTTCAGATAAATGAACAGTGGCTGCACTCTGCACCTCGCCTTGTACACATGCATTTGTAATTCAGTGCAACACCTGTCAGGGTTGTCTCTTCCTCCCACATATTCATACTGTTTCCTTATGAGTCAAAGGTGACTTGGGAGTTAAAGTGCAGATTTCACAGCTAAACTTTATATGCTGAAATGATTGTAACTGAGTGCCACAGCTTTTAAAAATACAGAGGTGCCATTAAGTATAACTTGGTAAATTAAGGAAATAAACTGTACAACTGTATTTAGCACCTGAAGCAGGATTAAGACTTGCATTTAGGAATCAAATAACAGGAAGATTAACGACAAACATGAAGGTAAAGCAAGTGTATAGAAGAGGGACACAATGCTAATCACATAAATAGTGAATACATAAAAATGAATACTATAGTAGTAGAATAAGTAGATAATGATTGAATATATGTGAACATTGTAGTCACTATAAAACAACTCACCCACAGCACTGGACAGATTTGTTTCATTTGACTCTACAGAGGTAATGTAGTTCTGACAGAGACAGAAATGGTAGAAATTACATGTTTGAAAAGAAATAACACAACTATAGAAGGCTCTTTATTTTTTTGACATACTCATAACTACATGCTGTTACAGTCCAGACTTCAAGTATTTGGACACGTTTCAGCACATTCAGTCTTTAATAAAATATTCAATACTACATTAAAGTGCAATGTCTCAGTATACAAACTGCAGGAGTTCCAAAGTAATTAGACACTTGGCAGCTAAATGTTTGGTGGGCAGCTGTGTGTCATTTAACTGTTAGACAATAAACCAAAGAGTTCACACCTGTCTCAGAGTTGACTGAGAGTTGCCATTTAGATTGAGGTGAATCTTCAGTCAATATGTGCAGTAAAGAAGTGACCATGCAAGTGAAGAAGGTAATATTGAGGTTTAAAACAAGCAAAAAGCTGAGATATCCAATGTAGTTGGTTTGCCAAAAAAGCAGGTAGTTTGAAAAGCAGGCGCAAAGAAACACAAAGGCAAATGACCTGAAAACTGAGGACCACAAGTCTTGATGATCAGTGAAAAACATGTGGTGGCTACAGTAAAAGCCTTGGAGGGCATCAGCAGAGGCGTTACAGAGTGTCAAACAAAATGTTAAATATGATGATTTAAAAAAAAATAAAATAAATCTATCCAATTACATTCACACCTTTACATTTAGTGCTTCATGTGTTAAAATGACTCTCACACACAATGTTTTGTATATTGTGTAAACCTATTTAATGTTGTATCCACTGTTTTATTCCTGATTGACTGTGCTAAACCAAAGAGCCTAAAAACTAAAAGCAGTCTAAATACTTACAGTCTGGAATGCTATCCTAAATGTCTTAATGGTTCAAACTTGCCCTTGTACATCCTAGTTTTTGCCTTCAGTCTGTGAAACAACCACTCTGCTGAAGAGACATAAAAAGTCGAAACATGACCAGATACAGAACACTTACCAGCAGCAACCCAATATGCGTCAGAAACTCTTCGGTTACAATTTGAGATCTGAAGACCTGTGAGGAAACATAGAGTCACTCACATCATATGTTTGTCTCAATGGCTGTGCAAACACATCCGAATGGTTTGCAGTAAATAGATTTAACTATGTGGTGTTTACCTATGGCTTACCCATTGCCTAAAACACTAGTGCAAAGTACTGTATATATTTTTTAACAGGTCCACTCATCCAGGCGTCAATAGGAGTGATTAAAAATAAGTATAATTAAATAATTGACTTGCAAAACACATGAAGAAAGCTGTGTAGCAATAGAGATGAGCACTGGTAATTTAAAGGACTAATTATGAATATGTTGCAGACAATCTTGTTAAAATGTAAAATTCAAACAATGAAGAAAAATAATTTTGGTCCAAGTTACCTGAGATGAAAGAAGTTCCAGCACCACCGACACAGTAGGTAAGGTGTGTTTAAGCTGTTTACTTTGAGCTGTAGATGGGTGTCTCCTCCCAATCACACCCTTCAGGGCACATACGACGTCCTCTAGAGAGAGGAGAGGAGAGGAGACAGGACAAGGGGACACATGATGAGATGGAATGAAAAGGAGGGTTAATTAGGTTGCTTAGGACAATACAACAGTATAATTTTCATAAAGCTGGATTATATTGAAATGCAAAGTGTTAAAATGTCCTTAAACCATACAAATATCTGTATTTCCTATGTACAAAAACAAGTTTTCTTCATCACCTGAAACTCTAAAAATGGTTTTGCAGAATGGGAAGTAAAAAAAAAAAAAACTATTACATGTAGTTCTGGATAGGAAATATGGACAATGTTGAGTTACTGATTTTAGAATGTATTTCAACATTCAGGCAAAAAATAACAAACGGAAAGCATATTCATGCAGAAGTGTGTTTACCCATTATCCCTGGCGCAGTGCTACTCAGATACACAATCAGTAAATCCAGACACTGAGACAGGTATCCTGACTGGCTGGGATTCTCTCTGAGAGGAGTGGCTTTGCGCAGGTCTCTCTCCAGGTACATCACAAGTCTAGAGAGAAAGAGACACACATGCATTATATGTCACACAGTAGATGGCTCAAGTTATTTTCACCGCCGTGTCTATTTTAAAGATGCAGGTTTTGACCGTTCTACTCGTCACTGTGGCTCGTTCAACTATATCCACTCAATGACAAGCATGTACATATTGAAATGATGCAGGAACAATAACATTGTAGTCACTGAGCTACGAAATTCTGACAGGATGCATAAAAATTAGGGGCAAGGAGATTGTTTAAGAAAGAGACAGACAGTTTGAGAACATTTTTATTCTCATCAGACTGTGTCTGTTGAACAGTAATCAATAATATTCTATTCACAAATTCAGAGCAGGGAGGAAAAGGTTACCACCACTAACTGATATTCATTACAGAAACACAAACACACCCACGAGTGTGTATGAGTACACGCACACACGCACACACACGAGCACAAGCATGAATAAATGCAGACACATGCAGAAATTCAAAGAGGTCATATTAGTTAACAAATATTGATTCCAAGCCTCAGAGTGGCAGTGGTTCAGGGGGAGCAGGTTATTACAAATTCAGGATTTTTCCTCATAATGTTGCATAAAAGATTAGCATCCAGCATTTGCACTGGAATCCAAGATAGCTACTGTAACTGTATTTTACAGTTCATTTCAGGTGAGCTCTCAGAATATTTACTGGATTTCTCGCTATTGTTATGGGTTTAGTGCAAAGCAAAATAACTAATGCAAACAAAAGAAAAACAAACAAACAAAAAAAAGACAAACCATTGCCATTAATTGGTCATATTAAAATTCACTTGCAGTATAACCTTGAGTCTGGCCACTGAGAAAGACCTGCAAATTACTAATTAACTTCACTGATTTATACACTGTTTAATCACCTACCTGTCTGAAATGATTAGACAGAAACAAGTAAGGAACAACCTTGCCACGATCTAAGTAATCAACTATCACAGTCAAATGATTCCGACATAGTTGGAACACTGGACTTATGCAGAAATTCTTTCTGACACGATCCCTGAAGCAAGCAAGCTTACTTGCTTTCTGCAAATGTTAATCCGTTGTTATTGTCATTAAAATTATTCTAGTTAAACAGTACCAGTGGAAGAGGGCAACTCTACCAGGCCAGCACACTGTACATTTACTAACAAAGTCACACAGCACAGATATCACAGCTTGCTGATGCTTTGGATTTTATATTACTTATATATCAACATATTATTTTATTTTAAGTCTGTTTTGTATCATTGTCCTCACATCGAAACCTCTTTTCAGTTTCACTTTCTTCACTGATTGCATGACATTGATATCCAGAATTTTCTGTTATTCAGTAGAATTCCTCCATTAAGTATTTCCTGTGGCACTGGCTGCCACACAACCAAGAAGCAGACTATTTCCATCCTCATGTTTAATGGTTGGCAAAGTGTTCTGACTCTATTCTGTTCTTCTTTTCTTTCCCCCTCCAGCCATACCTTTGGTGACTGTGACCAAAGAGTTCCATTTTAATTTTCTCAGCATTTGTGTACAAAACAGCTCTGGCTAATCCAGACGGTGATTTGCAGACTTTAGACTGTGACAAGGTGGAGCAGTTGGTGAGCACTGCTGCCTCGCAGCAAGAAGGTCGCCAGTTGACGATCTTTCTGGGTGGAGTTTGCATGTTCTCCCTGAGCAGCATGGGTTCTCTCCGGGTCCTCCAGCTTCCTCCCACATGGTCCAAAAACATGTTGAGGTTAATTGGTGATTCTAAATTGTCCGTAGCTGTGAATGTGAGTGCGCTTGGTTGTCTGTCTCTAAGTGTAGCCCTGTGATAGACTGGCGACCTGTCCAGGGTGTCCCCTGCCTTCATGCTAAGTCAGCTGGGATAGGCGGAGTATAGATAATGAATATATATATATATATACATACACATATGCACATATACACACATATATATATATTTGCTTCACAAGCTGTATTTTTGTCCCTTCACTTCCAAAATAAATGTAAAAAAATAAATAAACTATGTCATTTGCCCAAAGTTTTGCACACAACTGTAAATCCTTGGGCAAAATTGTTACTGACAACAGTATCTTAATAGCATTTGATTGGTATTTATACAATGATAGAATTGACAAAGACCAAAAAAAGGGACACAAATGTAACAAATAAATTATGATCAAAGAAAAAATTTCACTTTGCATTATCCAAATATGTCGGGATCAGGTTGGGATCCAACTGCATGAAGGCCTGCCATATAAACTTTTTTTAATCAACTACTTTAAAGGACATGGAGGGGGAAAAAAATCAAGCCTCATCATCCATATCCTCAAATTCAGCTTTTGAAAGACCAGGAACACAGTCCAAACTCATTTTCCTCTCACATTTAAAAAAATGAAAAGCAAGTAGAAGAAAAAACAGGATTGTTCTTTGAGAGAATGAGAACCCAGTATCCAATAGTTTTTTTAAAAAAGATATTTCAGTCTGGTGCAAAGTTGTAGAGCAGCCAACCGTCCAAACCCTGTGCGTTCTTCTCTTGCAGCCATTTTTCCAGACTGCCAAACAAAGAGAGACAAACTTGCCACCTCTCTGTCAGTCACTGTGGGAGACTCACAAAGTACTCACACAGTACTGACCTACAAGTGGCCCACAGTGTGTGTGTGCGACTACATCTGTTGAAAGTCATCACACTCCACTCCCAGTGGCAACCTTGACACTTACTCAGTGAGACCTGTGTGAGTTTATTTCATAAAGACAAAAACAACACACACACATACACACACACACACATATATATATATATATATATATTTTCATGCGACTGAGGAGCTAATTAAAGACAACGTGCCTGAGTGAGAGCAGGACTGAGGGAAAGACGTGTGTCTGTGTGTGTGGTTGAATCATGCAGAGTCCTCAGTGGGAGAGAGACAGGCAGGTCAACTCTGACAGCTCCAACTCAGTTAACAGAGAGAAAGCAAGTGAGAGGAGAGAGATAAAGAGTACAGGACGTGTCTGAAAGAGAGAGAGACAGAGAGAGAGAGAGATTGGAAAAGAGCTGGAGAGAAAGTATAAAAATAAAAACATTTTAATTCTGTTTTGTTGTTATGTGCAAAAGAAGGCTGGCAAAAATTGTATACTAAGGAATAGGGCAGATGATGGTATGGCATTAAGCGGTATGTCAGAGTGAATGGTCCAGTCAAAACAATCCAAAATTAATCATGGATCTTTATTTTAATTTATTGTCATTCATTCTATCTGGATCTCAGTTCCAGAGAACACACTATTACATATGGAATAAATATTTTTTAAGGTATAGTTTTTAGGGAATTGGTACACCAGAACACAACGTACTGTAACATTTTGTACTAAAAGGAAATAAGGAAAGACAGATGACGGCTAAACCGCTACTTTGCAACACCACTGCCAATTTAAAAATGTTTTTCTAAAGAGAGTTTGTTTAAGAAGAGAATACAACTTTATTCTCCACCATAGTGAAACACTTTCTTTTTTGCTTTTAAAGATATTTAGAGCACCAAGTCCAATTCTCACAACTACTTTGTTTTAATTATTTCTAGCAGACCAGCTCGTTTATTTCCTTTGTGTATTGCATTGTGGACCATAAGTGCCCATCAATGCCACTCTCACAAGTGTCAGTGACTGTATAATTCTGCATAATAAATTGTATTGCGTGTAATGAAGCTTTGAGGATGCTTAGTTTTGTCAGTATGAACCCACAACTGCTTCAAAGCTCAATTACGACTGTTACGTAGTGTACCATTGATTTGGGATATAGCTTGTAATTTAAACTTTAGAAAAATAGAATAAAACCAGAAAACAAATTCTTAATAATTTGGATATTTATTGCTTGGCATAATATTAAACTCCATTTATACTGAACTAAAAGGGTTCCTTGGCAGCTGAGAGGTTTTGTGATTATCTGAGTCAAAGGTAATAAAGTGATATAATGAGATTAGTACTTGATTTACGGTGAGAAAATACAGATACAAAGAAAATCAGTGGCTGTGTCAAGACACTCCACTCCAAATAATCTTGACATTACTATTAAATAGAATAGTTCATCTGACTGTTCATGTTTGCTATATGTCAGAAAGTAATACTGAAGACAGATAAAAACAAAAATCTGAGACTGAGAAACACAAAGAGGAGAAGGTAAGAGTGGCATTTTAATAACAACAAAAAAACAACAACAAAAAACAAACTTGGCAAAAAAAGAGGGACAAAGAAGATGAGAAACAGCAAGGAGGGGAAAGATTCATAATGTAGGGCATTTTTTTCAAACTGAAATGCCAACTGGATGTAAATTACCAGGGGAACTAGATGTATGTATATATGGATGTATAATGCATATGCATCTGACCACAAGGGCTATTCCCATTCACAACTGCATTGCACAATGTGAGGTGAAACACAGGACAACCAGTTAATGAACCATTTGAAGTTCCAGTAAAGTTACAACATACAGTAGCATAAATTAAATGCCCTGGGTACATACATTTATATTATCATTCCCACGGCTGCTGTGCTACTTAACACAAAGGTTACACAGAGTGCAACTGCATTGCCAACAACCCCAGGCAGCATTTTCAAGGAAGTCTCCCTTCTAAAAGCTGCCTGCATTAGATAACGGATAACTTTGCTGAACAGTGTTCAAGAAGTGCTTGCATCAGAATTTGAAACCTCTGATTCAAGATAAATCACTCCTCAAAAGCATGCATGTTAAGATTTGTTGATTTAATTATTTCATGAGTTGAGAAACCGTTGAGTTTACCATGCAGCATGTCCGCACTTAGTCAGTTGCAAAAAATAAAATTAAAAAATAAATTAATGAATTAAAAAAAAAACATATATATATATATATACAGCGCCCTCCATAATTACTGACACCCCTGGTTAAGATGTGTTAAAATCCTTAAAATAAATTCAATTTTTTTTATTGCAGAAGCATACTCTCACACTGAAAATTGTAGAAAAATGTAACCTTCAACTCAATTCAAATGAATTGTTGGCAAAAGGGGGTTGTACAAGGGTGCTAATGATTGTGGCACACATGATTTGATGTAAAAGAATTATTTTTTAATGTGAGATTTTTTTCACACTGAGTAAATGCACTTGAATTAAAGGTTGAATTTTCCTCTTTTTTTTCATTGTGGTCTTATATCATTTAGAAAAAAAATGAATTTACTAGAAGCTAAGCTGCATTTTTGTAAGGACAGGACAAAACAGAGCTTTTGGGAAATGATGATGGAAGCCTCTTTGAGACATCATCAGCTGCTGTGTGGCAGTACAGTTGAGAGGTCAATTTTTTCTCCCCTGTACCTCTCAAACAACCTGAAAATGATGGACTCACTTTTACAAGCAAACAGGGTTTTTTTTTTGTTTTTTTCAAATTTTGTCAGTTACTGTGGACATAGTCTTATAATGTACAGCACGTGCACAAATTGCATTTTCAGGCACGTTCTCTCCCATTTTTCACATTTTCGGCTGAATGAAATTGATACTATCTGCAATTGCATCTCCCTAGCAGTCAGTTTGTCCCAGCTAAACATCTGGAATGACTCCTGAACCAATGGGACTGCTTGGCTTTAGCTATACATTTTATAAGGTACTCAAATTAAACTAGACAAAGTTGTTGTTGTGTCAGTGTTTACATATACTATTTTCTTCTAAGTGAACATTTTTACATTCCAGAGAAAGAGCACAATTTTGGATTTGCCCAACCACAACGTATACTGAAGAGGGAATTTAGTTTCAGCTATGGTGTGGCTGGATATGTGAGTGCACTCACATACTGAAAGCAACAGCTAAATAATTAAAGGGAAATCCCACCCTGAAATGGAATTCACAAATGCTACTTGTTTGTTCTCTGACAGTTCAGTGTATGTGTGAACATGGGCAACTACATTCCAGAGAAACTAATTAGCCAGTGGTCTGACAGACTGAGTGGAGTTAAGAGTGAGCTTCACTGGTCTAAGTCTGAGTACAGTCAGACAGTAGGAGGGTGCACAGTGAAATGTGATAAGTTAAGAGAGGCACATAACCCTCAAGCAGGATCCACGAGTTATTACTGTGTTGCAACGCAGCCCAATTAAAAAGAGTGTGACTCATTAATCAACAAAATGAAACTGTAATTCAAACTTTTAGCATTCTTGCATCTGGTTATCATCCTTTGCAGAGATGCTGCACTGGGAAGGTCACATAGCTTCTCACTTTCTACTGAGTAGCACATATCCAAGCCTAGATTTTTGCCCACCACAGTGTTTAAAATTGAATTTCAGTTCATCAAACTCTTACAGCTGTCTACGAAGACCTTAAATATGAGATTAAATCAATTATCATACATTCATAAATACCAGCTCCTCATCAATAAACTGACACATGGCAAAACTATGGTTTCATTATGTATGACTGAGGGGACACACTGAGTGTATTTACCTGTGTTGGCAGCAGTATAGCAGAGTGTGTGTGTTGTCTTGTATTAGTAGCAGCAGTAGTAGCAGTGCCTTGGCTCTTGTTACTGTAGATGGACTCTCTAGACAGCGCAGCACCTTCAACACCAAGTCCTGCCAGATGCAAATAGACAAAATGTGAAAATCTTCCTGAGGCTGGTTGTGGATATGTTTGTTGGTGTCCAAAGTGCCTTGTAATTCAGATATTTTCAGTGAAGTAAGATAATAGAACAGACTTCTAACGTTGCAAAGTAATACCTATGAATGAAAGATTTTCACATTAACATCCCTGCTAAGTTGGTTGATTCACAGCATGAAGATAAAAATGTACGGAACATTATGAATGTGTCTTATCAAAAGATACAGAAGTAAACTGAAAAAAAAACCCAAACGATTTCTTGCAGCTCTCAATGCTTTGACCCCTTGTAAGAAAAATGTGCAAATGAACACTTTCCTCCAGGTGTTCAAAATTGTATGAAATTTTCAGAAAATGCATTAACAAACAGACTAAAATATAATCAGCTCAGACTCCACATTATCACAAAACTTGTGCACACAGACACACGCACGCGTGCACACAAACACAAACTCGTGTCTGCCTACAGCTACTTGAGACAGCCAATCACTCAGCAGCAGTAACTGGTTGGAAAAAACTCGACTGACCAGCGTTCATTACCATTATCATTATCACCAGCACCATACACTGCTGAGTGTGTGCGTGTGTCTGTGTGTGTGTGACAGCAAGTACATCCATGTGTGTTTATGGAGCGACACACCAAGTTAATTAATTTCAAAGCCCAGTAGTGTGTGCCTAGCTGATAAGTCCCTCCCCACTACCCATAATGCTTTGCTGAAGTAGAAGGCTGCAGCGTGTTCATTCAGCCAATTAGCCCAGATACTGACACACTCAACAAATTAGCGGGTGTGCTTGCGTGCGCACACACTCACACTCACACTCACACACACAGTCGCTTCTCACATGCATGTACACAAACACACACATTAACAGACAGAGTTCTGTGTAAACAAACTCTTGGACTGTCTGTCTTTGTGCCAGGGGAGCGAGGGGGAGGTGGGGGAGGGGTTTGTGGGGGGTGAATGCATATCAGTGTATAATTAGAGCAGAGTTGAAGTACTAAGTTTGTATTCTGGTGTTAAATTGGAAATGCTCAATGCAAATAAATTCAGTTCAGAGTCAATTACCAATGCTAGACTCCAAGTTAAAAACCTTCAAATCAATTTCAGCCCCTCTGCCTCACCAAGATTAGCACATCACATACACACTAGATGGGCTGTCTTATGAAAAATTAAATAAGTAATTCCTGACAAATTAGTTCATGCACAGTTCAGCATTAGTTCGTGAACTGTATGGAAGAGAGAAAAAGAGATACACTAACAAAGACAGGGAGAGGAAGCACAACATGAAGATTTTGAGTATTTGAGGCTACTTTTGTTTCTTCTTCATGTTGTTGTGTAGTTATCTAGGAGTGTTTTCATCCCTCGGCTACTGTGCAGACACCTTCTCATTACAGACATTTCTCACATAAACTTCTCGAAAAATCAAACTACACTCAGTAAGTGATGCTACCACCTAAATCTCCTGCCAAATATTGCTGCAGCAATATCAATAAAATATAACATTACTACAGCGTAGTTGTTGATATGTGAGTGTATGTATTTGAATTTTACATGTTTTTTTGACATATATCGTCAATATTGTCATGTAGGTGTGTCTGAAAGTGTACACGTACCCTGCTCTGTGTGATGTGGTGTGTTTTGATACGTGAGCTGAGTAAAGCAGTGGCCACAGCAGTGAGCAGGTGCTGCTGCACTCTGGCCCCTGCTCCACCTATGGCCTCCAAGATGGCCGCAGGGCCACAGGTATCAATCACTGCCAAGAAGACTGCTGGGGCCGCACGGCTCAGCCTAGAAAGAGACTGAAGAAATAGATGGATAAACACACATGCACACATTGAGGTAATGTCTGTCAGTCATGAAATGTGATCCCATTCCTTACTAATGTCATGTTGCGCTGGAAGTCCCTGATGCTAGGCATATAAAAAAAATTCAATGCTTCAGAACATGGGATCACAAACGATCTACAAATACATTTTTTCCACGCCCTGTGCCATTAACAAATAAATAAAAATTATTTAGGAGTCTGACAGTGATTCAGGATATCAGATGCTGCATTTGGCCTAAATTAAGAGACGAACATGTAGTCCATCCTAATATAAAATGGATAAAGTTGAGTTACTACATCTGCAAAATGTTGTTTTGGAAATGCAGAATTTAACTTTTTTCCACAGCTGTCAGACAACACAATTCGAGCAAGTCAAGCATTTACCTGCTTTTACTTTGAATTTCCACAAAGCACTACGTTCATTTAAAAAAAACAAAAAAAAAAAACACCTTGTCTTTTGAATGTCAACCGCTTGAGTTCACCACCATGATTTGGTTGTGTATCTATGTGTTTGGAGGTCCTACAAAGATGGCAGTATGTGTTAATACTTTCACACATTCAGGATTGTTTGTATATGCATGTGAACTTACAGAAATGGCAGCGAGCCTGACAGCTTCCACAGTGGAGTGAGTGAACAGGAACCACAAGGCGGAGCCTATCTCTGTGGTAGCCAGGTGGTGGGAGGGGCCAGACACAGTTGTGGAAATGTTCTCTATGGCTTTCGCAGCCATATGGTGAACTACAGCATCATCCTGTGAAACCAGACACACAAATACCTGTAAAACATTTATCAACTAGGTATGGTAGGTGACTATATAGTGAGGTAAAAAGGAAGCACATTTTATTCAGTGAAATGACAAATTTAAGACAACTCTGTTAATACACAATTAACATGAATAGAAGAGAATAGAAGAGAACCCGCAGCAGAGTGACTGAACCACTTGTAATGTTTAAGATGGTTATAATTGTGGTAGATAATTATATATATATATATATATATATATATTGTACATGTTGCAACTGGACTTATATTAACACATTAATGACAAAGTCTATGTACTGTCTTACCTAAAAATATGTTTGGAAACTGATTGTAAGTTTAACAAAAGAAAAATGTTAATAGAGTCAACCTAAAAAACATCCTACAAACCGATTTGGAACCAAAGTTTGTTAAACCTTGCAGCTTGAATTCAAAGTCCTCAACTAACTACTATGACTCTGACCCGAATGACCCTTCTTAGCATAGTCTTTAAATGGGAAAGGACAGAGAATAACAAGCAGAAACACTGAAAAACATGCACAGAGACAATACAGGCCGAATGAATGTATTGTTGTACTACAATATGAACTGAAAAACCTCCAGGTACCAGTACAAATACTTGACATTAGAATAACCAGGCGGTGGGTGGCCTCAGTTTGTATTGTTCAGTTTGTAAAGACAAGCTTTAATACCGGTGTGTAACTTTGCACATACATTCTAATACCACTGCATATCATTGTGATTAGTGTCCAAACATTTTTTTTTGTCCTTGCCTCGCCATTGTGACAGCACATCTTCTGGTTCATTGTTAAGTTGCAAACTCAAAACTCGATTACTGAAAAATGTGACAGAGCAAAAGGCAGCAGTGTACAAAGAACTAATGCAATCACAAACTGACAATTAGATTAGCCCTCAACGTCAATACAAAACGCGGAGAGGTTGCATATGTGTATGAGCGCACTTGTGTGAGCATGTGTAAGTGTCCAAGTGTTTATGTGTGTTGCTCTGTGTATACTGTATGTGCCCACACACCTTTGCCTCAGCAGAGAACAGTTGTTTGTGTTCAGACAATGGGGCCAGGCTAATGAAATCTCTGTGGATGAGGAAATTAGTTTTTCCAGGAAAGTCATTGTGGAGAAAGACAGGAAGTAGAACAGAAGTGATTGCCTCTGTCAGGTTATTATTGTGTTTCACTGTGTTACATCACTTCAACGCTACGCTCCCTAGATATGAGATACAATAGAGCCTATTCATTAAACACAGTCAACTACATTTTGTGGTAAAGGTTCATATTAACAGCGAAAACATTAATTTCACTGTGGCAATTTAGCATGGTAATTCTGAAAAATATTGTGACAGATAATGACACTTTAACAAAATTGCTGTATTTCACATCTAAATAGCATTGACAGTCCACATAATAATGTATGAAACCCATAACACAAAAAAACTGAGAGACTTTAGACTAAATATGTACAATTACAGTATCAAACACATATATCCTTTGTATAAAACTTACTGATATCGCTGAAACTGGCAATGAAATGTTTTCAGTTTGTTCCTTCATAAACAACTGCAGTTATCGTCAGTTTGATTTCACATCTAAAATGGACCCAAATGGTGACACATTTCATATAATCCATTTTTCTTCTGTGTGCTCAGTTTGTTTCAGGCAGTCCTAGTTCAGACCCAAAATACACTGCTAATGCTTTGTGTTGTGCCCTCCTCTAAAGCTCCAGCAGTCCTGCAATATACTGACCATATGGACAAATGGCAGATGTGGATTATGTGGCTATGGCTACAGGAATACTTGAAAAACTGTTTGTTTATAGACATTTGGATTCACTGAAAATTTGTCAACAGTCTTTTACAGTACATGTTAATTAAAATTGACTATAGCTGGAAAGATCGTCAGTTCAGCAGGGCTGCAGTGGTTGAGGTGCTCGGATATGACCAAATGTTCATTTGTCGGACCATAATTGATGTTAGTTTAGCAAGAGAAAGATTCTACATTAATACCCTTCCAGGATTAATTTGGTGGTGGGAGGAACAGACTACCTGTGAACACCCCTACAGTTTACAACTTTAACCTTGCCCAACTCAATGAGAACTGCTAGATCTAACTTATTCCTGAATATGGACTGGTGCATGTTTACTGTTCCAAGTCGCTTGTTATCATGTCTGTATCTCATACCCAGATTGAAACGATTTAATAAGTTGCAAATACTAGCGTTATACATTAATTCACAATTTGTTTAGGGTACGAAGGCTAGCAGGTAGAGTAAACTCTGGCCAATTTAGCTTTTTCTAAAGTTAACAAGCACATTTTTTTTGCCCCACGGCCAGTCGATTGGTTGGAAAGTTGGTACAATTTCAGTTGACCAAGATTTTCGTTGGTTGACTACAGTCCTATAGTTCAGATGGAACTGTCAACCCCCCCCCCAAAAAATAAATAAATAAATAAATAAAAAATAAAATAAAAATAAAAAATTGCCTCAGTACCTAACTTGTGCAGTATGCAATAACAGCAACTTCAGCAGCTACTGTCCTGCAGAAACCTTATGTCTAAAAAGTGAACTTTAAGCACTGGGAAAAATGTTTCTTCTCTTTTGGAAGCATGGATGTACCTCTGATATATAACAATGCATCAACAGTCACACTGTGATCCACAGTTATTTTGTATTACACATTATGCAGATACATCATATTCAACCACATGGGAGCTGTAATCATAACTGATAACTTAAAAACCCAACCTATTAATCCAATATAGGACATCACATTGTGTATTCAACACCAAGGGACTACGTTGAACGACAGCATAATGAATCCTCTGGCACCCCTCCGGGAACCAGTAGAATGGTCTGTTCCAGCATTCCCCAGGCCGTGCGGGCCAGCTCACTAATGAGCCCACGGGGGAGCACCCACTGTCTGTGTGTTTAATAGACTGTAGCCCTGCCAGGAACTACACAGAGAAGGGGGAGTGGGGGTGTTAAAGCGAAAGAGAAAGACACAGAGACAGAGTGAGCGAGATATCCTCACATGTGGTGAGAAACAAGTAGCTCATGCAAGAAATTTCATCATTATGATGCATGCAGAGTGAGAAATTCAGGAGACAGAGGAAAGAGTAAGTTATTCTCATTATAATTTCTCCTAGTATGAGAAACAAGTTCATCCAAGAAGCACTGACATTATATTATACTTATTGTCCTACTTAAACCTAATCTCCAGAAAGTCAAGTTTAGAGAAAATATAGTTACATTTCTTTACAGTGGCACCTTTAATAACTTGGCTATGGGGTCAAAATAAAAGGCTTTATCAAGTCTATCTTTTTCAAATGTCAACGATGACAATCTGTAATTTTGCATGACACAACTGAAGTTATTCTGTACAATCACTAATATTTTCTCTCAAAATATCAGAACGTCTGGTGTATAGAAAAAAAAACAACAAAAAAAAAACAGACCACATTTTAAAGATGCTGAAAAACTTTGTGACAAAGAAAACCTGTCCAGGTAGTTGCTTGACAAGCAGTTTAGAATTTATTTCTGTGCAATAGCTCTGTGAGGCTGTGATCGGCCACAATGAACCTTTGAGGTAAATGCTAATGTCAGCAGGCTAACATGGGTGCAATAAAAAGGCTAAAGTTGGTGTTTAGTAGGTAAAATGTTTACTCAAGTCACGACCTCAGTTTACCGTGTAACAATGCCATTAATCTCAAGCTAACCAAGCCAATCCTTTGTGGCAGTTCCACGGTCATGGTATTGTACAAGGTAATCATTGGCATGACTAAGACACTTAATGGAGCAAAGCGACCACTGACTCTGAAAAGGTGCAACTTTTTCTTCTGTGCTATCTCTGTAAGGGAAAATGTCTGTCACAAAAAATATCTGCTAGCTAATTTTTAGGCTGCTAGGAAAGTAGTTAGTTTGCACATATCCTACGGTGGCCCAGAAGTGTCACAACAAAACAAAAGCCACAACACAACACAATAAGCCACAACGCTACAAAATTAACCACAACACTACAAAATTAGCTGCAATACTACAAAATTAACCACAACACTACAAAATTAACCACAACACAACCCAACTAAATTCACCACAACACTACACAATAAACCACAACACTACAAAATTAACCACAACACAACCCAACTAAATTAACCACAACACAACACAATTAGCCGCAACACTACAAAATAAGCCGCAACAAAACTTTTCCAACAATCTCCGGCTTCTGCCCACTTCGTGTGGCGTTACGCACTTCACAGTATAACTTCCGAGATAAAAAAAACAACTTCTGTTGCAGCCGTTGTGTTGTGTTGCGGCCTATTTTGTAGTGTTGCGACTAATTGTGTTGTGTTGCGGCTAATTTTGTAGTGTTGTGGTTAATTTGGTTGTGTTGTGGTTAATTTTGTAGTGTTGTGGTTAATTTTGTAGTGTTGCGGCTAATTTTGTAGTGTTGTGGTTAATTTGGTTGTGTTGTGGCTTTTGTTTTGTTGTAACACTTCTGGGCCACCGTAGGATATCTGGTCATAAACACAAGTGACAACATATGGAGCAATTGAGCAAATTGCAATTTTGGATTGATCAGATTATTAAAACTCAACCTGCTAAGATCTTGAGTATCTGCACAAACATTCATGGCAAAACATTAAATATTTGTAAAGTCAAGAGATCAACAAAATCATTACGTTGGAAAAATGTAGTATTATTTTGTACAAAAAAAAAAATACATAATGTTCAAAATTAATTTCCAACTTGCCTGTATCATTTTACAGCTACCAGGAGTTTTTTTCACAACTTCATTTGACAAGACAAGCTTCAATCAAATTCATCCTCTCCGCCACTTGCTGGAACTCAGACAGCACCTAAGCCTTCTGAAAACCAGAGAAACCCTGAATCCTTGTATTAATCTACAGACTTTTTTGGGACGATCCACATCTTAGTTGTATGAAAGATTAGAAATGCTTCTCTGACTCAACTGCATCATCCCCTCCTCGATGATTAATATAGATTAACACTTAGAATGAAGTTTAGTCTTCCAGAGGTGTTGTGAGCACATCTAATTAAATGACATTCCCTGTCTCATACATCCAGCTGTGATTTCTCAGTAGGTACTCAACATAACTTAAGATCATTAAAGATAGATATAATACTCAGATTCTTCAATTTCAAGGTCGCTAGGTTTGGATTTGGAAATTGCTGAAAAAAACAAGCAGTTTCATTTCTTTTATCTTCTTTCGTCAGGTTTCAACAGGGCTAACTGACTTCCTGGCAAGTGGGTCAAACTAAAACTCTCTCTTATTCTACAGCTCAGAGCTGACAGATAAGATTTACACACTTGGAACCCCTGGCTAAAAGGAGTTGTTTTCAAATGAAAGACTTAAAAGGCCAGGCAGATATGGAACAATAAAATCCTGTCTTCAAGTGTTGATCTGTGGATTAGTTTTATATCCAAACATGTTTGCACCTGTCCTCTGAGTTTCAAGTAGAAAGACATACAGATTGCAAAAACTACATCACTTTACTTGAGTGTGTATGTCTGTGTGTGTACAAGCGCACATGTTCACATGTCTGATGTGGTTTTCCTCTGTAATTAAAGTCCTTTAGAAGCCAGTGCACCTGGTTTTGAATGAGCCCCTATGGCAGACACCCTTTACCTGCCTCGCACAACAACACATCTAACACCACTAATAACCACACACACTGGTCAGCAGGCTAACACACATTAAGGTGTGAAGGGCCAGAGTAGACAAGTGGACAAAAAAGCCAAAAAAAAGCAACAAGTAGATGTGCGTTACATAGACGCGTGGGAAGAACAAATAAGTAGATAGATAAAAGACAAGCACATGTAAACTAACAGACAAGAGGACAAACCGATAAAGCGACAGAGACACAAGCAGGTACAGTGAGACAGATTCTGTGTAAACAGAAAAATGCAGTACCGAATAACACTGTAACACAGCAAAAAAAACCCAAAAAGTAATTAAAAAAAAGAAAAAAGAAAGAAGTGTAAAAACAGGTGGACTGTGTTACTAATAATTATCTCCTCAATTTTTTATTTTTTCATTTAGCAAAAATGGTCGTAGATTTAGAAGAAACGCAACATACTGACTGTACAATATTATATAACACAATGGCTTACATTCAGACTGTGCTTGTGATTGTTCATGCACGTGGAGTGGTCATCCTATGTTAGAGACACAAGGGTAGGACCCATGACTGTCTTTTACAGTCCCCCTCTGTTCTTCTCTCCTTTGTGGAAGATAGTGATAAATCATTAATAGGCTCACCACTACCGTGTGTGTGTGTGTGTGTGTGTGTGTGTGTGTGTGTGTGTGTGTGAGGGGGATTTCTGCCTTCTGCCCCCTGGCTTCTATCACTGCAATACTGTTCACACATCATTTCTACTGGGCGCGCGCGCACACACGCACGCACGCACGCACACACACACACACACACACACACATACACACACACACGCAGGCACGCACACGCACAGATTTTTCATCATAGGCAGCTGAAGCATCATCTTGTTCAGGCTCATAAATAATTTCCTGCAGCTCAAGTCTGGCCTGGAAACCTGCCTTTCACTCCATGCCATCCACTCCCCCTCTCCAAGTACAACTCTCTCTCTTTCTCACTCTGTCTCACTGCCACCTCCCCCCCCCGATCCTGCTTTCTTTCTTCCCCTCTGTCACTCCCTGCCTTCCCCCGAATATCCCCCTCTCCACTGGTAGAACCACCATGCTCTTATTGGCTCTGGCCCCACCCCCCTTCTAGTACAACAATCTGTATCCCTCTCTCTGCAGTGCTTTACTTGTAAATCAGGAAAACTCTCAACAGCAGCAGAGGGGGCTGGGGTGATCCAGTGGGTCAGAAAATGCATCAAAAACATACTGCCTGGAGCGCATTAGACAGGGTCTTGGCGTTGTATCTTAGTGCTGTCATGCAATAAACAGTGTGTGGCATTCGATTTGCATTTAGCACATTGGTAGACATCTCCTTCTCCAGCAAAAATCACACAAGAAATGCATCACTAAATATTGGAGACTTAAGTCAAGCAACGAACCAGGAACAGTAAAGATAAGCAGGTCATATAATATCAAATCAGACAATATAGGCTCCAAAACGTTGACCAGTCAAGGGTATTAAACATCAGATTTGGTATTTGCATGCCACTTGAGAGACTTCAAAGTGCAAAAAGAAAATTAAAAAGAATCATTAGCATGTTAAAAAGTTTCACTTTCACAACTACCATGAAAGCAAAAAAAATAAAAATAAATAAATGTTTGGATGTATGAACCAGCCCCAGGCGAGTTCCCTCGATAGCTCATCAACAGCCTATGATTTTCCTTGATAATGGAGCGGTCTGCAAGTGACACAGAAACATCCAAACATCAATTAACAGGTTTGTTGTTTAGTTGCACCATTAACATGTCAAAACAGTAGAAACAGCGTGGAGTGAATTGATGAGTGCCGCAGGGCCTCTCGCCTGTTTCACTTTCACGGGCAAACAGTGGAGGTGTTGGTTGGTTGTTGGTTTATCCCCCTTTTCTTCCAGGTTGGGAGAAGAGTCCTGCCCTCTGTCATTCTCCTCATGGCTTCCTTGCAGGTCTAAAAGGGTACACAAATCTCCCAACAACTGGGCCCATTGTCACCCCATCCACACCAGCAGACTGCGGGAAAAAAAACTAAGCCTGTGTCCTTCACTGCCTCTACCTAGTGACAGACTGCTCTGAAGGCTGGTGTGGGGGGGTCTCCATCTAGTGACGCTCAGTCTGGTCTGCCACTCAGACTCTTAACCTTACCACCACGCAACAGCTTCACTCTGGTTAACATCCAGGCACCTGCAGGTCCCCAACACTTGACAAAACTCTGAACATATTACACATTTTGTGACATTTTATTTGAGCAGTTCAAGAGTTTCTTCAACATTTTGTTTATTTATTGCATCTTATTAGTGTTATGTCACTTTAACTAAAAGTTGATTTTACTCAGTGAGATCACTGCTTTGCATCCATTTATTTTATTTGTCAAAGTTCATCTATTTGTGTTTTACAAATTATTACTCTTGTGCCTTCATAAATATAAACAAAACCATAAATAAAGTAGTTTTAATGAATATTTTACCATGAGAAAGTTTTCAGCTATATCAGCCAGCCCTGATTATTACTCTGCATCTACAATCTTCATACATTAAATTACAGTTACCAACTTTTCATCCCCTACACTGTGGAGGACTAACTTTTAGTTTTCAACTGTGGTAGTGAAACTCGATTGATGGACCTAACTAACATTCCCAGTAATGCAATTCTCTGAAGTCCCCGCCTCTCTCTCTCCATTCACCCAGCCCTACACAGGACAGCTCGAGCAGAATAGCAAACTACGACTGCTTAGCTACTATACAACTACTTACAAAACACAATGGCAAGTTTTAATATTGGAGTAATTTAGCCATATGTGTTTGAGCCAGAAACTGTACTGAAGAAGACTACATGGTTTAGGAAGCCCCGCCCTGCAAGATTGCAAAGGTTTGGTATGTATGAAAACTTGGAAGTCTGAATCTTTGCTTTTGAGACCGTTATAAATATGCTGCAGTTTCAAGCCTGAAAAGTTTAGCCATGGTATTGGCTGCATGTGTCTGATGAGTGAATGTCCACTTAGAGCATATCCTTGTGAAATAAGTAATGATGGAATGACGATTTTGAGGCAAGAGCCGTGAAGGACTGAAGGTGGAGAGAAAAAAATGAAGCTAGTAGGCAACATGTTTGCACTACCAGGTGGTTAACCAGAGTATAATTTATAATACTATATCATGGACCTCTATCCCACAACTGTCTACAAAATATGCCCCTTTTATGGAGCAGTTTATTCTTTGGCAGAAAGGAGTTACAATTGGGTGTTGCAATACACCTAATCTGATAGCTGCCTTTATTTTGGTTTCTCTGACTCTCTTTTCCAGCAAAGGTCAACCCTGTCACGCAAAGTTTAACTTCTAGTTTAACAAAAGCCTTGCACAAACTTAATTTGTCTGTAGGAGAAAGTCAAATAACAGCAGTCATTTCTGGACAAATTTTATATTTTGTTAATGGTGGAATACCTGATTCTAATTTAATAAACGTTTTGTCGAATTCACTGAATATCTACTCACATCCCATCGTTGTCCATTCTGTGTGTGCGCTGAAAAAAACGATCCAGGGTTCACACACAGCCCTGTCTCTGTAATATGAAATTAACATTCAAGCTTGTACACATTCATGCTTGTGCACATGGCTGGGTAAGATGAGGGCAAGGAGTGTTGTGGGAGTGAGAGGAATAGCATACTATCTATCTAAATAACTAACTGAACATCAACAATCTTTCTCCAGAACTACAAACTCTACCTTTGATTTTGGAAGTGAAAAGAAGTAAATACAACCCCTTTTCATGAACATACATCTGGTGATTGTGGCCAAAGATCTCAATTTTCTCTATCTGTCCACAGCACGTGTTTACAAAAAAGAAAAGAAATGTGCTCTATACAGACTTTAATATGTGTACTTCAGATGCTGACTTTTGTGAGGTGTCTGTAGATAAGGTGTACTATTCATTACTGTTCCTTGTAGACCCCGTTGGTGCATCAACATTGCGAAGTCTAACACCACTCCTGCATCAGCTAAAGCATCCTGGTTTGTTATGCCCTTCTACTCAGCAGAGATGCAGTGTTATCTGAAGGGCAATTCCCCAAAGACACCTCAGAGAGTGGATATTGCAAGCTGAAGGTGTTCAGTATCTTTTCATAGACTTAGCCTTTTGCCACGCCTCTTACTACACCTTTGCATGGTGGTTGCCTCATTGAACTGCTGCAACTTGCACCAGTGTCTGTCAGCTTTGCTGTTATCGTCCTGCACAGAACCTGCCTATGAATTGTATGCTTGATTCCATTGTTATAAATTTATTTGCATTAGGTTTAGTTCAGAGCTGCACGATGGCTTGGCGGGTAGCACTATCACCTCACACAAGATCCCTGGTTCGCATCCCGGCCTGAGCCTGGGGTCTGTCTGTGTGGAGTTTGGGGCAGCGTGGGTTCTCTCCAGGTTCTCTGGCTTCCTCCCACAGTCTAAAAACATGCCAAGGTTAATTGGTGGTTCTAAATTGTCCGTAGGTGTGATTGTGAGTGTGCATGGTTGTCGGTCTCTATGTATAGCCCTTTGATAGACTGGCGACCGGTCCAGGGTGTCCCCTGCCTTCGCCCTAAGTCAGCTGGGATAGGCTCCAGCCTCCCACGATCCTAGTGAGGATTAAGCGGTGTATAGATAATGGATGGATAGAAGTTTAGTTTATTCTTGAGCAAGAGACAAAGACAGAGTGAGAGAGCACAACTCTCCCTCCCCCCCCGAAAAAAAACAAAAAAAAATAAACAAAAAAAACAAAAACAAAAACAAAAGAAAAACAAAACTGTTGCTTAACTAGTGTTCTGTTAACTTCTTGACATGTTCTAATTATACCCTACATTGGGTTTCTGCAATGACTACATTGTACACATGTAGCCTCCACTTTTTCCTTGAATAATATGCAATTACAAGAATGGTTGACATATCCCTGATGCTGACACTACACAGAAAGGTGTCTGTACTGTAATGCTGTGGGTATGATATCAATATGACAATTAACAAATCTTTTCTCTGTGTTTTTGCTCAGAACTGCATGGCTGGCAATAGGTTCTGCAATTGTCATAGCTTCACGCTGTTTTACAGGCGTCACATGTCAGATCCTCAGTCAGTTGCTCAGATGAGCTTATGGTTGTTAATCATTAAGGCAAAAGTCAGACAATGTATCAGCTCTGGAACTGTAATCAGCTTCTAATAGCAATTCTTGACCTGCTTTAGAAGTTCTAGTGAGTCAATTAAAGCAACAGTGAAGTTCTCCTGCTTTACAAGTAGGCGGGTGTCCAAACATTTACACATGCCGTAGGTGCTTCTTTTTTGTGTTTTTGCAATAGTGCATTACTTTATGAAGAAAGGCTTGCTTTTAATGTCTGTTTGCTGAAGGGCCTCTTTTCATTCAAAACTAAATGACTCTCCGGCAAGCTATGGTGTAGTATGATCACTGCGTTAACTCCAGGAAATGCAAAGCCCATGAGACAAAGTTAGACTATTTGGACAGTAACACAGTGTGAAATGTAATTCTACCAGAAAAACAGCTAGTCAGGGTGGAGGAGAGGGAGAGATGGAAAGAGAGTGAGGCAGGTTGGGTCTGAGGATGAGTGTGTCTGGTCCCTAAGGCTGTGTGTAAGGAGTGTATGTGTGTTTCCATCAGCATACTCTCACAGCTCAATAATGATAAATAAGTCAACCGTCTCTTCCCCCCCGCCCTACACCCCTCTCCTTGCTCCTGTCACACACATGCACACGCACATACACACACCCTCACTGTGTTCATCTACCCCCCGACTACACTCCCAGTAGTAACGAAGCAACAGTAGGTACTCACTGACAACTGTGCCGATCAGTTTTATCTATACACAGTCTGCTATAGTGGGCCACCACTGTAAGACCCCTACTGCCTCTGAGAGGCAAAACAACATCCACCCAACTCCTTCTTTACCTCTACCTGTTCATTGTATCTTTTAGTCTCACCATGCTCCAAATGTTCCTCATTCAGGAGCAATGGGCCACTATATAAGAACACAACAAAGAGAAACACAACAATTACCTCATGATGTGACATGGAGGCACTCAGCTGTACACAGCTTAACACAATATATCAAAATTTAAACAAGTAAACAAAGTAATATTGACTCACATTTCCTCCATATTTACAATGAATTAAGGAGGAAGCATGGGCGCTTACTGCTTAAATTAGGAAGCACTGAGTTCAAATAAGTCACCCCTAATCAGTGGCATGATGGATTAATATGTGAGCTATATATTTCTTAACACAGTACTGCTTAAGTCCACTTGTTCCCTTAGAGGGAAGGGTCACTACAAACACTACAAAGTTGTTCTGAATGATCACCTCTATCTTGTAAAATATTTCTATCCTAATGGGAGTGGTCTCTTCTAGGATGACAATGGCCCTGTCCATAGAGCAACAAGGGGTCATTAAATGGTTTGGTGAGAATGAAAATTATGTGAGTCATTTGGGACGATGTGAAGGAATATCTTTCAAAAGCATTGGTGGTCATACCTCTAGTAGAGCTTGGAATTTGGAGAATCAATGTCAAAGTGCAATGAAACTGTTCTGGTGGCACTTTATGTTGGTTTTTCCTTTATTATGTCACCCGTCTGTTTATTTGTCAGTTTGTTTTACCGTTAGACCAAACAAAGTTATACAATTTACCTTTCATAATTAAATAGGAAAACAGACTAGATAGAACAAAGAAAAAAGAAGAAAAAAGAAAGAAAAAAAAGAAAAATACGAGAAAGCCAGCAAAAAGGAAAGAGCTATCTACGTTTCCGCTTGTGTTTCTGCTCCATCTTCTGCATGTGTGTGTCTGGAGGGTCCTAATTGCTGCTGAGGTCAGGCTGCTGAGCAGTAAAGGGTTGTGTTTGATGCAGGTAAGAGTGTGCATGCAGGCGAGTGCGCGCGCGCATGTGTGTGTGTGTATGTGTGTGTGTGTGCGTGTGTGTGTGACTGCTCTGCATGCCCTTGACTTGCAGCTGGCAAACAACGCTTTAGGCCCCCACAGCTGCCTCATCATTACTGTTCACAGGGATCCCCTGCCACACACTCACAATCACACACTCACAATCACACACAAACACACACACACACACAGCGAGAGAGACTTAGTCACAGCTACACAGACACAAACAGACTCACGCAGACATACACTGAGACACTCACCCCTTCCCGCAGGCTCCTCATTAAGCCAGTGTAGGCGGCAGCGGGAACGAACCACAGTCCCTCTGGGGAGCCTCTCTTCTTCTCCTGATAGAGAGGCATAGAAAAGAGAGGGAGAAAGGGTGAGTGGAGAGAGCAGGAGGGGTACAGTTAGAGGGGCGGGGGCATTGGAGGAGTAGAGTGGGAGTGAGAGGAAGGCAGACAGATAAAGTGGAGGAGATGCAAGTAGAGAGGAGTGAGGAAAAGGGCAAGTAAGGGCCAAGCCAGCCGGGGGAAAAGGGAGCAAGAGGAGTCAAGACATCTTGATTACTTAGTAATCATGCTTCTGCATGAACGTGACTTTATTGCTATTGGAATTCATTCGATTTTATTTCATCAAAATAATTGTTTACTTAGAAACTCAGCATATATAGATTTGCATAACAGAGTCAATTATATGTTCACAATATTCAGTGTTATAATTTCCCAAAATGACTGTAAACAGGTATAGCGTATAATGTTACACCTCCAGAGTCAACACACAGAACGTCCAACATTAAATTTTTGTAACCCTGTGTCTACTTTTGTGAGTACCCCTCCTCTATAAAAGCTGTTTCCCACCTTTACCTTTCCATTTTTGCAATTGTGTTCTATAGGAGAGGTGAGCAATTTTGTAGGAACAGCTATTTACATGTTCAGCGATCACATTCTGAAGAAAAATTCTGAACGTATTTATTTTATTTGTGTAGGGGGAACATTTTAATGCCCGCTATTGGTTGGAAGAATTTATTGTTTACCTCTTGGCAGAATGGACTGAATTCATTGTGAAGTTATCCTGGTTCAGATTCCCCATTAACACAACTCACCCTACTTCAAAATCCAATTGGTTACATATATACAATGTTTTCTTTGATTATAACAAATAACCCATTCATCTTTTAGTATGCAACATTTTAGAACATCGTCTTTTTTTTTTTTAATGCCCTTCACAATGTCCTAGAGGCAATGGTGCAGTTTTGAAATTATATGTTCTGTCTGTCCGAAATCCCACTTTATTAACATATATTTATATTAAACTAAGAAAAGTTTGGTATTTGCTTGATAAATAACTTGATTATTTATCGTAATTGTCAATTTAGTTTCAGTTGCTCAAGTCTTTATTTATTCACTTGATCATGATGAACATGTGCCTCTTTTCCTGACACAGCACAGTGTCAAATCAGCACTGTCTTACATTCCACAATATTCTAATTATTTCAACCAATATTTCTGTATCTTTTTCTGAAACAACGCTCTGTTCCATTGCTACTGTCCTAGGCTCTAGGCTACATCTAACCTTGGAAATAAAGACAGCACTGGAGGCTATAGCTAATCGTTGTCATTGACTGTTGCTGCAGAAGAAGAGTAGAGAAGAGTAAAGCAGATGATTTTACCTGGGGACACTAAAAGGGCCATTCTACATTACTCAAATAAAATGTTTTTCCTGCTATTATGCAAGCAAAGTGAGTCCACCTGTCAGGAAGACTTCACATCCTATGTAGGACTTTCATTGGAACTGGTTTAAATGAATATTTTAGCTGCCTCTGATGCTGTTCAAAGAACACAACTATAATTGTTGATTGAAATGATGTCTTAAAGAATTTAGTCAGTACAATCCTCTGACCAGAAAGCCCACCAGACAGCCACCTTGCCATCTCATTATAATTCTCAAAAGACTCTGTACAAATCAAATAACTGGATTTGTACAGCTATCATTTCTTAAGTGACATTTCTGAAGAAATTTAAAAAAAATTAAAGTCCATACAAAAACGAACTGATGACAAAGAAGCCCATCCAGCATCAAAAGTTGTGCAGTTATTGTCAGCAAATCAAACACAGAAAAGGTTAGAGAATCCAATCCTCCATCTGAAACCTAACAAGGATCCCTAATCCTTGATTATACTCACTCGCAGACGCACACCTGGACAGCAGTGGAAACCACTAACACGTAGTTTTTGTGGTTTTACTACTTTGTAGTTTGTTTGGAGTCCGCTGGGAGGACTCTAGAGTCAGTGGTATATTACCCGAGTATGCAAGGGGTCTGTGTGATGTTAATTTAACTGTCAGACATCTGCATATGGTTGAAAATTTGTGTCTGCGTGGCGACTATACTACAAGGGCAATATTGCACATGTTAGACAGTACAACCAAGCAGACTTCAGTGGACTAGAAAAGTAGTATAAAAACAACAACTGCACGTCCGTTATGCCTAGATGGAGGATGTGCACTACTTCCCCTGTAGCATAGTCACAGAAGAGTGCACAGACTCTTGCAGACTGGCAGAAAGCATGAATTGGCCTGAACACTGGCCTTACAAAGTTGGCACTACTAACCTCTATCTAATCACTACCATTGCTTAACATAAGAGAGCAGCTCTAGAAAACCTACAAGGCACTGCAGCAAATCATTGACATGTACATGCTACATATAAACAGATACACATTTGTCTCAGTACATGTCAGCTTGAACACACTGAAGACCTTTTGAGTTTTTCGTACAACAAATAGCAGAGGATCTGTGGTTCTTAGAGCTCTACCAGCATTTTGGCAGCATATCAATAATACAGTCAGGGGCAAGTCCGTTTTTATATTTATAAACAAGTGAAAACATCTTATACCATCTGTTCTAAAACAGCCAAACACAAGTAATGTGCTCTTCTGTCCTTCAGCTTTCTCTACAAGTGATAGTTCTATTATGGACTTTTTGGGCATACCTAAGAGCAAAACATTACAATTGTTGAACATACACTGATTTCTCTGGAGCAGGGAGAGAAGAGACATGCACAAAATCTTGGCTGTTTGGAAATAATGCCATTTTGATTTTACTCATGAGGCACAAATATATCTAATGGTTTGCAGCTATTGCTATATTGAGATAAATTCTCCATTACTCCTCAATTAAAGTCTCATTTACTCTGTTACATCTAATGTCTTCCTAAACCAGTGTGTGTGTGTGTGTATTATGTGTATTATTTAACTAAATGATAACAATTTGCACTTTCAGTGTGCTGGATCTTTGATGGTCTCAAGCGATTATGACACTGCTATTGGTTGAAAAACAACGCTTGCAGGACCTGAAAAGTCTATTTATTAGGAGATTCTACACAGAGATTTTCTATGGCTTCAGGAGAGTAATAAGTGTAATCAGGCGGACTGATTGATTTTTGAAGGTTATCCATGAGTCGTGTAAATAAAAATCTTGTGCTTAATTGACTTGCCTGGCTAGATCGAGGTTAACCAGACATAAATTGGCGTCACCCTTTCTAATGAAGTCAAACGAGGCCTCCTCCACTCTCTCTCTTGTAATTTTCAGGGATGGGGGTCAATTCCCTTTCAATTCAATCTAGTTAGCATGTAAATTTAAACTCCATCATCTGATGACAGAGGACTCAGTTTCATTCATTTCACTCAAGATAGCTCTTTTTCACTAAAGCAAAAAGAAAATGCCCTTTGATCTTTCTAGCATTGTGGTATGACAGGTGAATTTTACTATTAACATTTAGCCACCCTTTGGAAGAGCCTTACTGGCTCAGAAGTACAGTATAGGGTGAATACAATACAAAGAAATATTATGGGCTAGTTTTTTTAAAAGGTCCCATATGGTGAAAAAATGTATTTATTTTGTTTTGTATGTTTTCTAAACTTGGAGCTGTAAACTAAAAGCTGTGACAATATGAGCATGCTTACCACTGCCATTCCTCTATCCCCTCCTCAGCTAGACAGCCTCCCAGCTTTACAAGCCAGTACGGATTCATCCAGTAGTTATGTAGAAACTTGATAAACAGTAGTTGACCAGGTAAAGATTTACATAATTTTGTCCCCTAGCTGTCAGCTGCTTCCAAAGTGAGCCATTCAGAATGCTTGCAGTCCACCAGGTGTATTTACTTTCTAGCACTGCTAATGTTAACTGTAACTCAAAAATGTCACAGCCAGGTGCAAAGTGCGCCAAGTGGGCGTGATAAGAGTGAGCACAACAGTGTCCATGCACTCTCATCATCTGAGGAACTAAATGCCCAGTGTATTACTTATATTTATTAGACAGCAATGTTCCCACACCAACTGAAAAATCCTTGGTGTTAGCACCTTGCACTGTCAATGTGCTAACATTACCACTGTATACCCACAAGTGAGAGAATTAGACTATGTTTACATGTACAGTGATCACTGGAGAGAAAGTTAGATGCAGTTGAAAGTCTTGGTCTTTATACACTCATTCAGATCAACTATATTTAAAGCTATGGACCATTTGGAATATGGCTAAAACCAGGGGTTGTACAGCTATAAGAAATTAACCATCTTTGCAGGGTTTTAAGCTGAAAAGTTTAAAGACATTCTGAGGATCTGTAGGACTTTTAATAATTTGCCGAAAAGGGGAACAATATGGGGCCTTTAAGAGTAGTTTGCTCAATACTTGCAGAACAAATGTGAGGTGAGCATCTTTACAGTGTGTCTTTGACTGTATAGAAAAGTTTGATATGGCCTCCATGTCTGAAAAGTGAAGCCAATACTGCATTCTTTCTAATGGCTAGAGGGGGCGGCTTCTCTGGTTGCAAAAAGAAGTCAGACTGCAGAAAAAAAGCATAAAAATTCTTTGACTTTTCCTTCAATCTGTCACCTCAGTAAATTTTTTCCTAATGAGTTTGTGGTCTCTTTTGCTGTTTTAAAGCTTCACTAATTTTCATTTTGTAAATTATGGCCCCATATACAAAGAGTAAATGGTGACAGCCAAATGGCAAACTACAACAAGAAAGCATTGCAGTCCACAAACCAGTGGGTAACATCAGCATGTCTACGTCCTTCTTTTACTTACTAATACAGTCTATGGACTCAGTCTACCATTGTATAAACTTGTGTTAGCCACGTGCACAGCAAGTGAATCATTGTTTTTAAATGGTATTTTTCACAGCTTGTAATGATATCAACAAATAAGCATTTTTTTTTTTGATCATACAAATGTCATGTCTGATATGGAGTGACTAGGATGCTGTAGAAAAAACATACCTTGTTTGAAATTTTTCTTAATAATATCACTACAGATCACTAATTACAGAAAATATATTTGATTAAAATCAGCAGCCACTGATTTCTTGTATTTTGTTCAGCTTAATGGCAAATTGCCAAATTAAGTAACCCAAGGCCCTTTCTGGGCCTGCAAGCAAATGTGCATGTACCCCCATTTTTCACTTGTATATTATGTACCTGGAGCCAGTTTCCTTTAGACCAATTAACTGTAGTATTTCTGTCTCATTAAATGTGTCTCTTCACATTGTCTTCCAACTTGCAGTGAGTACCTGAGAGGAGATGAGGTAGAGGAACTCCCCGAGTGGTGGAAGCAGGAACTGCTTTATTTTACTATTCTTCAGATTTTCCTTCAGCAGGTCTGTCAGAGTGGACACAGCCTGGAAAGAGAGTAAGACAGTTTCAGTTTCATCAGCACCTCTGTTTAAATGTTGCTAAATCGAATGACAAAATATTAAATTAGAGAACTGACTTCATGCTCTATAAAACCAAAAATGTACAAGAAAATGTTCAACCAACAGCTCTTTCAGGTATACTTTATAGTGTCACAAAGGCATTAGGCCTTCATGTGTAGTCCCAGAATACAGCAGTACATGGAGAAACAATGTGATGTAATTTGTAATGCAGGACTACGGCTAAGTATATGACCCAGAAACATCAGCTCATGCTTGACAATGCTCTGCAGTCATCTTCACATTTTGGCCAAGTTTCAGAGGGCTTTAGTCTGGTGTAAACTCAAGTAAGATAAGGCTGACTTGGCAATGAGGAGCCTGACTGCACCCTAAGACACTACACTACTGTGAAGCAAAGTACAATAACCGCGGCATAAAACAAACAAAGGAAACAATAATCTCACTTAAAACCACTAAAATACACACACACACAAAATGTAATGCATGATAAAGGACACACATATGTATTTACAGTATGCAGTAACACACAGGTGTATTAGGAACATTAACTATGCACATATATAACAAGATACAAAAAAATAATATATGTACCTATAAGAAATGCACATCATAATTACACATGCAAACACACACAGATTTAAGTATATGCAGAGACAGCCTTGCTGGCTGGCTGCTTCCTGGAATTAGCATTAGCGCCAGCTTCCCCCTTCTGTGATCTGATGCAAGTTCTACCTCATCCCTCTATCATTCACACTCTCTTCTCCACCTTTTCTTTTTCAGCCTTCTCTTTTCACTCTCTCCTTCTTCTACAGTTTTTTCTGTCTGCTTCTGTATTCTCGCCTTCTGTTCTACTGATTTGTTTGCTATTTATGTATACCATGTCGCTAACTCTGCCCGTCTCTCACCTTTATCTTTTCTCACATTGGTTTGCTTTCACTGTCTCTCACCTCCCGTCTCTGTGTCTATGTTAGGGTTAGGAAGTGCTAACAGTCTGTCATGTTCTCTTTCAACATATCCGTTCCTTTCACAAAAGAGTTAGTCTTTCTTTTTATGTTTGCCTGTGGAATTGGGTTGTATTGTCATGCTGAGACATCTCTGCTGAGACATAATCAGTTTATTAGTGGAATGTTAGAGCTGAGAATTATTACCAATATACTTTGCCACTAGACCAGAAGCAAGTAAGATTTTTATTTATTTTTTTTTTTTTATTTTTATTTTTTTTAACGTTACATTGTTAAAATACATTTTTTGCTCTCTGTTCTCCTTTACGCCGTATCTGAACTGAAACAACTCATATATAAATGGCATGTGAGGGTTAAACTGAGATTCTGAGTTGCGTTAGAAACTGGCCATGCAGCTCCTCTCAGGCAGAGGGTGCTAAAAGGTTTTGCTGTGCATCAAGCCAGAAGGAAAAGCAAACACAAAACTATTCCAACGCATTATCATTATCTCGGCATCAACACCTCAGATCAAACAGTGCACACGAATGCACACGAGGAAACATAAACATATGCACTTAATTAACATGCATAAACAGCACCACACTAGTGACAGAGAATAAAAAGACAACTCAACCCAGTGCACAGACATTTTGCATATACACACACTAAAATGACACAGTTGTTGTTCATCTACACTTGGGACAGGGTGATGTGAAAAGAAAAAATATAGAGAAGAGCTTGGTGGATTATTGGTCTTAGAAAGAAAAAAATGCAAAGACTTTACAGGTAATATGAGTCTGTACAGGTAATACGAGTTAAGGTGAGAGAAGAGACTGGCATATTAAGCAGTGTTGCAGTAAGGGGTAACCTTCTTATCTTCAAGCACCCAGCTTTCCACCTAAATTTGCTTAAGTTCCGAAATTTACATGCTAGCTTTTCACCGAGGTAACCCAAGATTGACACGTGTGTAATATATGTGTTTTGAAGTGTCCCATGGCAGATATGACGTAATGTATACCAAATGTAAACAAAAAACAAAATACAAGAAAGCAAATGCATGGTTCAAATATGAAAAGAATATATTGCATTTTAGCAGTTTCATCATTTAATCAAACATGTTAGATGTAGAGTAGCTCAGGCTTTAAGAGAGGATATATCCAGAAAACTACACAGTCCTAATCTAGACTCCACTGTGATTCTTTAAAATCTAAAGTTATAGAATTATGCTAATTACACAACACAGGTGGTTCAAACTATCATCTCTTCCTTGCAAGAGGCTTTCAAAATGCTTTCAGTAGTGTCTTTCTGGAGCCAATATCCTCTGAATGTGTGTTCCTAAAGATTGCTCTGAGCTTTTAAAATGCATTAAGACTCAATATCCCCATGAAACACCCTGCACAGTGGAAGCTTTAGTGGTTAAACCCCTGGTAAAGCCACAGAAAACTTTGTAAGTGATGATAAGTGAAGGGGAAAATCATATGTAGTTGGTTTTGAAAGCACAGCTTCCAAATATTGCATAAAAAAGGCAGCAAGCTTGCGTTAGGAACATTAACCCAGAAAATTTTATTCTCATACGATTCTATACAAGAAGTGAGGGACAAAGACAGACTCAGTAGAGAGAGATAAAGGCAAAAGGAACAGGACAGAAAGAAAGCAGAGTGTGAGACAAGAAGAGATACAGAGACAGACAGGTGTCTCATGTATGTGTGTGAATGTGTGTGTTGGGGTTGATCGAAGCATATAGCAGTTACCATGGTAACTAAGCCCAGCCCTAACACGCCGATCAGCAGGACTGCAGCAAGAGAACCCCTGCTGAGACAACACACACACACACACACACACACACACACACCAGAAGAAAATGCAAATATGTGCTGTTTTATTGGTCATCTGTTAGCGTCACTATAGCATACGGATACACACAAACACAGAGCATTTGCAGGCACAAACACAGACACAGGAAACTACATACACAGGACCCCTGCTGAGTGCTCACACAAACATGGTTCAAAAAAAGCCAAGCACACTCACAAACGCACACGCACGCACACACACACACACACACACGCGTGCGCGCACACACACACACACACACACAGGACCCCTGCTGAGCACATAGATGGACCCACACATGACCATGGACACAAGCAGACACTCAAAGATACACTGGCACAAACGCATATCTTTGTCCCTTTCTTAACAATTTGTCATTCTATGGTAATTGAAAGGAGGTAAGGAGAGAATCGGAAAAAAATGTTCCGCCATTTGTCTTTAACAACAAGCGCGCCGAAAAAACACTGCTATGGCAAAGTCGGCCATTTTGTAAATCGCCGTGACGACTCAGAAGCAGTAAAGTGCCAGAACAAGTGGAAAAAGAGGGGGGAAAAAAAACAAAAAAAACGGGAGAACGGGAGCAGATGTGGGATAAGAATTACAGGCACCAGAATGGATTTCGCTTGGTATAAACAGATGTGATCAAACAGAAGACGAGACAAAAAAGACTGGGGAGAAGGTGGGGAAAAAAAAGAGGAACAGGAAAAAAGTTCTGTTAAGGATGAATAGATCAAATAACGGAGAGCAGCTCCAGGTCTCACCTCCATTCAAAACTGCTTTTACATTGAATTAGTTCAGCACAGCTTTGTTTGTGCCTGCGTGTATTGAGGACGGCTGAGTAGTGTGTGTCTCTGTCAAGGAAAATATGTGTGTAGACAAGTGTGTCCTATTACCTTACAGCACTTTGATGATTATGGGAATTTAGTGATGTAGCTTTCTATACTCAGTTGCCAGTTTGTTAGATAAAACTAATGCATTCTGAAACAAAATGCTTGCATTAAATCTTGCCTTCATGAATGTTATAATGTTGACTTTTTGTTGAAGTTGTTTCAAAGTTGTTGATTCAACTGTATGGTAATGTTTAGGTACACACTCTTGAACTGTGTTTTATACTGTCGGATGTTTCTATTATTTTGGCTACCCCATTTATATTAACAGAAACACTGCTCTTTATAATGCAATCGATTCCATCACACATTACATGCACATCAACAAATCAAAGCACAAATAAAAACTACATTTCAGAAAAAGCTGTGAAGACCTGTACACAGTTATTGCAAAAGTTAGAGTTGAAATATAATCACATGTAGTTGTATTTTGCATTGTCATATGGAACTCTTGATTCTAAACAATAAGCTATTGCAACCCAAATTGTAATATTATAACCAATAATATATAAATATAAGAAACAACCTAGTGAAAGCCAGCAGGATGTTTCTGTGTGTGTGTGTGTGTGTGAGAGAGAGAGTCAGAGACAAACAGAGTCAGTGTGGTGTTTTTCAGTGTCTCTCAGGCTGTTGTCTGGTAGGTTTTTAATGCCACCAGCTGGTGCACACTGGTACTAAAAAGTTAAAGTGGACAGAATAACGATTCCAGCCCACATCTTGATTTAGGGCAGATTTTTCCTCAATGAACTAGAAATTTTGACTATTGGTGATATGACCCAAAACAGAACAAAAGCAGGAATAATGTCATAGTAAAAACTGCACATCGATAAAACTACAAAAACAAATCAAAGATATACACTGTAACATCAAGCAGGACTTACAGTAAATAAAGAATCCACTGTGCATAGTGCATGCACCATTGCACTCATTGTTCTTATGGTTTATGGATGTTCTCATGAGTAAATACTCATTTTTACTTAATATTATTTGTATATGGTGAGCTCCTTCTGGGGCTGCAAGGTGGCACAGTTGGTTAGCACTGTTGCCTCGCAGCAAGAAGGTTACCGGTTCGCGTCCCGGTGGAGACACCGGAATCTTTCTGCGTGGAGTTTGCATGTTCTCCCCGTGCAGCACAGGTTCTCTCCGGGTTCTCCGGCTTCCTCCCACAGTCCAAAAACATGTTGAGGTTAATTGGTGATTCTAAATTGTCCGTAGGTGTGAATGTGAGTGTGCTTGGTTGTCTGTCTCTAAGTGTAGCCCTGTGATAGACTGGCGACCTGTCCAGGGTGTCCCCTGCCTTCGCCTTAAGTCAGCTGGGATAGGCTCCAGCCCCCCCCACGACCCTAGTGAGGATTAAGCGGTGTATAGATAATGGATGGTATTGGTAATCTGGTATTGCCTGCCACATGCTGGTGCAAACTGGTATTGCAGGTCTGAGGTTTAAATGTAGGTTTTAATTGTTTCACTTTAATATGACTTTAATCATTTAGCCCGTTGTTTAGTAGTAAAAAGGATGACAGATTTTTTTTGAATGAATGAATGAATTTTTTTGTGCTATTTCTACAATACCCCTTTACTAGCCACGAGGGTTAATGTATGTCTCCAGGAAGTTAATTTAAGTCAGTGTAATATTCACAACATGAAACATGACTGTGTGTTTGTGTGTGTTCCAGACCTCAGAAACAGGGCTGTCCTCTCCAAGGTCACTACAGTGCAGAGCCAGTAGTCCCATCACTCTGAGAACCTTGTTCCGTCTGTAAAACATTGTTCATGTTAAATTAATAAAAATGTGCTGATTTTCAATTTGTTTATCAACTTTCTAAAAACAGCGTTTCCGATCATTAAAATTCTAAAACTGGCAACCGATCTGATACAAGCAAATACACGAATAAAGCTGGTAACCTGGAAACAAAACAAAAAGCACAAGAAGTCTGTAAACACCTGCTTTCTTTCAACTTTCACAGACACTGATAAACGTATGTGTTTGTGTTAATGGAAACACTATCACAGGATTTTAAGAGCTGTAAAAAGGAGGGTTGGAGAAAAAGAGAGCAACAGAAGTAGAGTAAGTACGGACACATACTCAAAGGTGAGTTGTCCTACAAGTGCATTATAGTCCTGATGATTTATACCAACAAAAGACTATTCTGTCCTTTTTAGCCTATAAGCTTTCTATAATATTGAGGTTCTGCCACATATGATGTGTTGGTAGTAACCCATTGTCCAACATTTCTGCAGGTTAAAAAAAAATAAAGAAAACCATGCAATCATGTTTCCTAGAAAGCAAATACATTGATAATGTACTTACACATCCCAGTTAGGAGCATGTCGCAACTGTTGGGTCAACACCAGAAGCTGAACAAGGGAAGAAAGCGATTGAAGAAACAGGGAGAATAAGAAGAAAGCCAAACAAGACTAATAATCTAATCTGCAATAAATGAGGATATATGAGAACAAAACATCGGCTCCGGGTTTAGTATGACTTTGAATAAGATTGTTTACCAGACAGTATTGAACACTTGAGAAAAACTACTGTACATGTTTAAGGTCTTCTGGGTGAGTAGAACAAATGAGTAGTATGGACAAAACAATGACTGTCATGTTGTATCAGTACTGATATGTCTTGAAAAAAATACAAAAAATTATTAGTTATTTTTTATGTTTTAAATAAATTCTGAATATGTTCAGAATTCATATGTTCTGGCATATTCCATGCTCAAAGTCAGACGAAAGAGAAGTTCTTTTTCAGGTCTGAATAATTCTGAGACTGTCCCTGCACATTACTAATGACTCCCACTTGACTAATGACTAGCTGGGAGCAACAGAAAGAACTTCACGCTTACATCTTCCTAGTGAAGCTCTTTGCTGACAGGGGAAACAAATGGCTGGCAAATGTGTCACACAGGGAGCACAAGGAGGGCAAAAAACAAACAGAATGGAGAAAACAAAATCCATATCTTCTTATAAATAGGTCTAAATTTTACAACCTAAGCTTTACACAGCAGACAGGTAGGACCCATACACCGTCATGCAGTGTTAAGATCTTAAATATTTTGTCAAATTGCACAATTACATAGTTATGCTAATTAAAATCAGCCAGCAGACAATATTCCAAGAGGGAACCAAAATAAATACATATTTTCCTACCAGTTTTGAGTTAATCAGCCTGTTTGCAATAACGTTATGTCCAACCACACAGCAAAGGTAGCACAGCAGGTTGAGTCTGGATCGAATGGCTGTGGAGGAAGGCACACTGGACGAGAACAGAGGAGTGGAGGGATTCTGTTCTTCGAGGGATGAACAGAGCTGTGACAGGAAGACAGTCCACTCTTCGTCACTCAGAGACTGCAGCTTGTCAACTGGAAAAGGTTGTGGAGGAGAAATTTAGCTCCAAGATAAACTGGGGCCAATGACCACATACTAAGATCCTCTTTATCACCCGCATAACACTGACCTACTTGATAAAACTCAAAAAGCGTACCTGAATATGCCGGTACACAAAGGGTTTTAGGATCAAATCGCACAGGAGTACTCTTGAGAATCTGATAAATAGTCAAAGAAAACCACAAAGTCAACTTCGGTCTAAGATGTCTCAATTTCTTTGTAGCCATGTTCTCTCCTTTCCAGCAATAATATTTGGCTGAATATATTGTTTAGATTCTACACAGTCATTGTGTAATAGGGTTGAAAATAAGAACTTGCCTGTGTGCAACATAACTGTATGTTTGTACCTTGGGGTTGTCAATAATTGGGGTGACAGTCAGATCAGAGTCAGTATGAAGAAGATCCTTCACACAGCATGTGATGTTGGTGGCATTATTGGCCTGGGAGGAGGGGACATGAAAGAGAGAGGGCAAGAGAAGTCAACCTCAGCGAAAGACATAAAAAATGAAGAAAAAAAAAACCCATATGTATCCACACAAACACATACACACACACACACTAACCTGAGGTGCCGGGTTCTGGTTCGGAGAATCTGACGTACTGCAGCTCCGTCTTGAGTTCGCACAGGAGCTGGAAAAGCAAAAGGAAGAGAAGAATCTGGTCTCCTGTGGCTTAGTTTGTAACAGCACGGCACTGAACAGACTCCGAAGTACCAGCAAGGTCACTCATGCTAAAATGACATCTCGTATACTGATAACCTGCTCATAGAACATTTGTAGGTATGTGCACAGGATTAGAGTTTCAGTGAAGTATAGCTTAAATGCAACTCTTTTGAAATACATTTATATTAGATGCTTCCTCATGAAGAAGACATCAACGGCTAGGAGGGCAATCGGGCAGCACAGTCTTAAACCAAGGCCAAAGCTCTGTCTCATAATTGTGAATAAAGTGGTTCAGATCCACAACAAAATTTAATCAACTGTTCCATTGCCCATTCTTCGTGTCTCCATCATGTTTAATGAAATTCAACCGATTAGTTTTTGCTTAATCCTGCTGATAGCCAAAGAAGCAAAAGACAATTAAAAACATATCTCAAGTGTGGCTCTGACCTTGACAGAGTAACTAGCTTACTTCGTAAAACAGGTTGACTATCCTGGTAAAACAGGTATAACTCTGTGACTGTCAGCAAACAGTCAGATTGAATGGAATACCTGAGTAGAAAAATGGCCTCAGTGTTGTCCTCATCAACACCACTCTTTGGTCTGAGCTCTGACACATTATCTGGAGAAGAAAGCACATAATTTACTAAATCAGATTTGTTTTCTAGGCTGCATTATGACACAAATAGCTGAGACACATGCCTTGGTGAAAGATGGAGCAAACATTTCAATCAGGTATGGGGTCTACACAGTAAGGACTAGGGCAAACAGCAAGAAATTCCAAGTGTTTGCCATTGAAAAGAAAGCGATGGAAATTGGCTTATATCTAGAAAACTAGATTACAACAGCTGGAGAGAGAAATAAGGTGAACAAGGAATAACAAACTTACTACATATAACTTAGAAAATATATATATTTTTTGGTTTTAGTGCTGCTGCTGAGAAACTGCCTTGGTAGAGGTATGAACCATGCATAATGCCCAATGAGAAACCCTTCACACATACACGACGTGCAATTACATATTCAAATTCATACTGGTACCAACCAGAATATAACATTTCAAAATTACATAGTGTGTTTTTGTCAAGCATTACACTTCAATGCCAAAGTTAAACCAGAAAAGCATAACCAAAGACAAACATAAGGGAATCTGTTACCTCGTGTGAATGACTTATTGCACTGCAGAGTGTGGCACATTTGCTGAGTTCCACTGAGCTTGAGGTCATCTTCAGTGTTTGCCTCCCTCTCTCCTCTTCTCTCCTTTCCCACCTCCTTACCCAAGCTCTGGCTGTTCCTTAAGGCTCCACAGGATATGTGTTTGACAGACTGTTGGCCACCAGTGGCTCTTTCAGATGGTCTGTCAGTTGTTGCATGTGATGAGATTAGTTTTTTAGAAACCCTACAGGGCGGCTGAGTGGAATGGCTGTTGGGAAGACTGTCTGTCTGTCCTGGAGGAAAAAAGCCATATGTCCCTGTGTGTCTGTGAAGGTAAAAACACAAATTTTAAAAAAATAACTATTAGGGAAAATCAACAATGAAGCATCTGACCTGTTTAATGACCTCTAACAGTAATTCTGCAGGTTGTATCTTGTGCTATTGAATTGAAAACTTTAAAGTGAAGAGAAATAATAAATCAACACACCTTAAATTAAGGCTTTCCCCCTCCTCCTCTCCTTCTTCATCCTCCTCTTCTTCATCATCCTCTTCTTCTTTTAGTACCTGTGTCCAAAATGTGTGATCCAGCAACTCTGGCCAGTCCATCCTGACAAAGAAAAATAACAAAAGTTAACATTACGACACAGAAAAATGACACTAAGCCAACATGCAGAAGAAGTAGCAGTTTTTACAAGTATTCAATTCAAAACTTCTAAATTTTATTGTCTGAGAAACCATGTAGCATTGACTCAAGAGCTACACTTGCTTTATTATTGAAACTTTTTTTGTGCAGTATAAGATAAAAGCTACTACAGTTAATTAACTTAACAAAAAAAATACTATTTAGCGTGGGAAAGAAATAATACACAACAGCAACATCTATGGCATTTCCATGTTAAAGTCCAACTTCTGGGTATCAAAGTTACAAATTAAGACTTTTTTTTCTTTTTTTTTTACATGGAAATAATCCCCTCATGCCTTAAATGGCTTTGATGTAACTTTACACTGTTGCATCCTTCAGCATGTTCACAAGGCTGAAAACTTATTTTTCATCATACAGGGCCTTTAGGATTACGTGCACTAATTTAGCGCTGTATTATGAAAACTTGCAAACCTGCTAATTCATTTAAATATCACCTAATCATGAAGCAGCAGTGTAATGCATAAAATAATGCAGACATAGGTTTAGGGCATCAGTATAATGTACATTAGAATTAGAATTAAACTTTATTGATCCCTTCGGTAAAAGACCTCAGGGAAATTGCTAAATGCCAAACACCAGAATGGAAAAAAAAATGTGACCTCAGTTATTCTGACCATAGCATGATTTTTGGTGCCAGGCAGGCTGTTTGAGTATTTCTGTAACTGTTGGTCTCTAGAGTTTACTCAGAATGGAGCAAACAACAAAAACATCCAGTGAGCAGCAGTTCTGTGAACAGCCATGCCTTGTTAATGGGAAAAGTCAATGGAGAATGGCCAAACTGTTTCGAGCTGACATAAAAGCTACGGTAACTCAGATAACCACTGTGGGGTGAGCAGAAAAGCATCTCAGAATGCACAGCACATCCAACCTTGAGGCGGATGGGCTACAGCAGCAGAGGATCATGTCACGTTCCACTCCAATCAGCCGAGTGCAGAAATCTGAGGCTGCTGTGGGCACAGTCTCACAAAAATTGGACAGCTAGAGACTGGAAAAATGTAGTCTGATCCGATGAATCTCTATTTCTGCTGAGGCATGCGGATGGTCAGGTCAGAATTTGGTTTCGTCGGCATTAATCCATGCCTCCAACCTGTCTTCAATCAGTCCAGGCTGGTAGTGATGATGTAATGGTGTGGAGAATATTTTCTTGGCATACCTCAGGCATCTCAATATTATCGGCAGAGTTTGACTGTCACTGTTAATCTGAGTATTGCTGCTGACAATGACCTTTCCCTTCATGGTGACAAATGAGTAACAAACTCTAACGTGATCCGTATAATTTTAAATTGACATATGGATGTCATATAGCAATGGTGATCAAATTAAACTGCAAGCAAGAGTTCCAGCCCTGATAAATGTTATGATAACAGTAACAGCATGAGCAGAATACTGTTTGCTAGGCCTGTGTCTAGGAACTTGACCTCTTGTCTGGATTTTTGTTGAGCAAGCCCTTCAGAAGACTCTGGAAGTCCTGGCTGGGAGGGTCTATAGAAAACACTGTAACAAACAACACAGAAGATAGCTTCAATCATAACAAAAAACGACTCTATTATCAGAACTTTCAAGGCAAAGTTGCCTTTTGAAAGGTATTTTAGAGATTCCAGCACTTGTTTTGCTAAAATGTAATAAAAAATAACTGTATAATATGACATCTGCATATGAGTGTATGTGTGCAAGCTTGTGTATGTGTGTGAGATTATAAGGAAGTGTCTATCACCTGTCTGTCTGAGAGGTGGTGGATCCTGATGCAAAATCATCTCTGTGAGTTCAGTGTGGTTATCAGAGCAGAAGGGAGGTTTACCTGGGAAACAAAACATAACACAGCATAGCATAGCATAGCATAGCATAGCATAGCATAGCATAGCATAGCAAAGCATAGCATAGTATGTTGAGGTGAATGTTAGTATTAAGTATATAGTACATGTTAAAACAATGTACATTTGAGTGTGTGTGTGTGTGTGTGTGTGTGTGTGTGTGTGTGTGTGTGTGTGTAGGTGTGTGTGGTTACCTGTATACATGTAGTAGAGCACACAACCAAGAGCCCAGAGATCTGAGCTCATACTGGTTTCTGATCCCTGCAAAACCTCTGGAGCACTATAAGTCGGAGAACCTGAAAATATACATACATGTTCATATAGCATTAAAAAATATATATATATATACTACAAGAGGACAATCAGACAATCAAATAATATAATATCGAACAAAGTATTTAAATTACTGATTAAAAGTTAGCTTCTTTAGGTCATTAAGTTCTCTTGGAATATGCATGCTCCACAACGTATGAAATGTTTTAGTTTCTGATGTCATCACTACAACAGCTACTCCCTCCTCTGCCTTATGCCATTTATTCACCTGTGAATGAGCTGTTTGTGTGAAGTGAAATACATCTCCTGTTGTTGCATACCCAGCACAAAAAGTATAAAACAGAAGTGAGTGCAAAATCACTTCAGTGTTAAACGATACAGAATTGTAACATCTAATCATAATTGTACAATTTACACAGTTACCATTAGCGTATTTGTTTGTATGTAAAATCTAAAACACTACTTAGAGTTACTACATTTAAACCATATTAAAATGTAGGTCCCACTGTAGGGGCTCAGTGCAACAAAGGTCAGGAGACCTTTCCTTACTGAATTTTCAATACTTTGTGTCACATCCCTCACAAGTTTTGCACTCATGTAGCCCCAAATAATTAAACTCCCACCTTTGTGCTTCACTCTCAGGACTATGCATTCACTGTGGTAGCCCTGGCTAGGTTTTGGCTATAGACGTTGACATTACATACAATCTTTCACTCTCTCTGAGCCATCACAAAAATTATAATTTCCAGTAAAGCCCCTGTGCTAAGCTTGAAGCACTTGCCCATCAGTTCAATAAAGTTAGATTTTTCAAATAGCACATGGTCTGTGATGAGGACGGCCATTACAACTCTGACTTGTGGTGCTATAGCTCATCTTATGACTTATCTTTTTGTTATTTGTTACAGAAGAGAAATTGTGGAGTGACTCTTATTTTTCAGCTGAGAAGGAAAGCGCTCAAACACAAAAGCATATCCAAGAGGCTTGACAATGATTGGTACAGGAAGATACAAATTTCACATTTTTCTGCTCTTTTCTATGTGGAGCCATGATGTAGAAACACAGATAGACACAACACAAAGGTCCAAAATTTCGAAAATTCTGGTGTACAAAGGTCATTTTAAAACCATGTGTAGGCAATCAGGCTAATTACTAATTGTGTGCCATTTTGTTTTACACTTGTGTGTCGTTGAGCCTTCGTGTATTCACTTTTGTTGTTGAGTTTATACTTTCTATTTTCAATGCAATCTTTCTAAATAATTTGTTTTTGATTGTTCACAAGATAATACACTAATACACTCATCTTGTCAACTTAGAAATAATAACAATCAGTTGCTGGTGCAATTTTCAATTATTTGACATTTAGATGATATTGCATAGACGTGTGCACACTTTCGTTGTAGACTGTGCCCTAATTAATGAATTCAGTTTCTCCATTAATCAACATTTAAAGGTATACAGAACTGGCAAGATTAAAAGTAGACATCTGACCTTGTAATTGCTTCCTCAGGTCGTCAAAGTTCTCTTCACTGTCTTCTCCCCCTGTCTCTACAGACGTAGAAAGCAAGGCAAAAAATTCCTCCAATGTCTCTCCATCTGCCTTGGACAGACAGAAGTTCCCAAACTTCAGAATGCTACTGCCATCTAGTAGAACCTGTGGGTAGCATAAGGAGAAATATTGTGTTTATACAATCATTATAATATTGCTGTTTAACTTTTAGTCTTACATACATATGAATGCAGATGCAAACCTTAGCAGGGGTCAGGTCAGATAAAATGATTCCTAATTCATGGATGTATTTTAGTCCTTTAACCAAGTCCCATCCAAACCTTCTCACCACATCTTCGGACAGACTTCCATCGTGAACAATTACAGACTCGAGGGAACCACCTAATATGAGCACAGAGAAAAGAAAGAAGCTAGCATAAGAGGGACGAAAATATTCAGACCAAGGTTGATACCTGTTGCAAAAAAACAGCAATCAATTAAGTATACATACTGAATATGTGTGAATAATAGAGGAAAAAAATGATTATAAAGGGTATATACTATCTCTAAAACCTTTTGACCTGTTAGTTGCATTACTCAGTCCATATACAGTGCTGGCTGAAAACCAGCATTAAGTTTTTACATCTAATGGTATCTGACTGCGTGTCATGACTGCCAGAAAAAAAAATACTGACCTGTACAGAGCTCCACTACCAACCAGAGGTGGCTACTTGTCTCATACCACTCATAGAAGGATACTATATTGGGATGATCTAGATCACGGCTGAGTCGTACCTAACAGGAAAGAGAAACAAAACATATGTATACAGTGAGTATTTTTCTTAACTACACGATCTTAGAATTCATTTAATTTGAATTACACAAAGGATCCAAAGTGCTGATGTCTAAAAGATAGCTTTTTGCATTTAAACTGTTATTGTATAGTTTGTAATTACAGGCTTAGAATAATGAAAATGCATCAGACATCTTAACAAGTTTGTAAGTTTAAAACATGATCCCACATGGTTAGTGATCTCAGTCCTCTTGGCTTTGTCTGTGCAGACGATGGCCACATAGTTGAGACTTCCCTTCTTTCGTCCCTTATAGACAACAGAGTTGCGTCCTGCCCCGAGCTCCTCATAGAGGATGAAGTTCTCCATCTGTTGTGGAAAAGAGACAAGACGCCAAAAGTTATAATTATTATGATATTTGAAGGAGGTGAGAGATATGAGACACAAAACTAATCAAACAGTAATTATTGCCTTAGCTGTATGATAAGAGCTGTTGTTTTTCTGGAGTGTTATCTACTCTTGCAGAGACGACATACTAATTAAAGTTTTTTGTTTATAATTCAAAGAATTCAAAGAGAAAATAAAAATAATTGAAAATGACCTTTGAGTAGCTGTTTATATGGTCACATTTTATTTTATTTTCTTAATGCAGGACCAAGAAAATTGTGAATTTATTTTGTTTATCAAGTGACAGTCAAATATATTTAATTAAGCTGTAATTTATTTGATATAGTACTCTCCTGTTAAATTCACCAAAAATAGGGATATACACGACTTCCATTCTTCTACAACTTAAAAATAAAGCTCTACCTGTAAACCGATAACAGCTGATTTCAATTAACTTTAATTAGCTGCGGAACACCTGGTACCTGTGTGACTGCGGTGGCTTGATTAGGGAGAAAAGGGGAAAAAAACGGACATAAAAGGCTCTTACGTTCCAGCCAGTGAGATAAGACACCAAAATGTGCATTAAAAGTGCATGTTTAACGTAGATATTTAACGTTTAGGTGGCGAAAAACACACGTAGCACTGTCACGTTCAAGATAACTGTTGCTCTGCATATATTTGACCGCTAACGGTGTCGTCTGTTCACAAGAAGCCTCGTAGTTGGTTCACTTTTACCAAGACAGACGCTACTGCAAAGCTTAAAGTAAAAATGACTACATAAAAGTATAAACAGCCTCCGAAACTTACAGAAAAGGTTCGTGTGCTGTTTTTTCACACTATTATCAAACTACGTTACAAGTTTCCTCTTCAACAACCCGCTGTTTGTTAGCGGAAGACTGGTGGGCTCCGTAGTGGCAGCAAGAAGAGGGACGTCTGGAAGTCTCCACATAAAACAAAGGCTACAAATGCTCATCTTGGTGATTAAGTGTGTGTATATACAAATGTATTTTGGTTTATTACAATGTTTCAGTGTAAGCGTAATTCAAGCAAAACGTTAGTTTTATTAATTAAGTTGTATTAGTTTTGCCCAAACTCCCTCCAAATGGAACATTCCTACGTTGCTAGGATACTAGCGTGAACACAACAGCATGGAGGAGAGTGTCCAGGATGGAATACAAAGCAAAAAGACTTGAAAATAGAAAATTACATTTATAATAAAGGTACAACAATTTAAAATGTAGTGAGAACGAGCAGACATGATGACAGATATCAGTTTTAGAGCAGAAAGAGGAGATAGGTTTGGTTTTATCACATTGTAAACAAGCAAAATTGAGTTCAACAATAATAAGTGGACAAAAAGCATATTTTAGGCTGTCTGATTTCTTTTTAAAATTGTTTTATTATTAATTTCTTTTGAGAATCTTACTCCAAGTACGACTCTAAAAGCTGGAGGCTGTGTTTGTTTGGCTCGTGTGTAGCAGATTCATTTGTCTCCAGGCTACAAACAGGTGTCCGAATCTAATCTTGGTTTACTTACATTTTAGAGACTCTGATTTCTTCTTCTCTTCAACAATCCATTGCAGTCATAGTACTGTTATGCTGTTCTTTCCATCTTTTGCGCGAGTGTGCCAAACTGGCTGACACCAAAACCATGTCTTTAGGGCATAAATGCCACAGCTTGACATGTTACAGTGCTCATTGTTTAATCCCCACACCCCACCCCTCACACACACTCACACACACACACTTTTACTTGCTGGCTGGCAGACTATAGTGTGTTTAAATGATTCAGTGTTTTGTGTAGATCAGTTTAATGAGTTCAGGGCTGCAGTGACAAAAGCTTGAGAGCAGAATGACGTCATCCATTGCCTGAAACCGGTTTCAATGAATGACATAAGACACGAGGCACCCGTGACATCCTGAGTGGAGTTTGCATGTGATCTGTGCGAGTTGCACAAAAGGGAATTTTCTAATAGCATATCACAAGAACCACCATAAAAAAAAATAATGAAAACAAGAAATAAAATACTACTTCAGTATCCAGTGTTCAGAATGTTGAGGGGGAGCTGAGGTAAGGCATGATCAGCCAATAAAATGAAGCTTTTGGAGAATTAAAAAAAATAAAATAAAAAATTTAACTCAGTAAAGCCCAAATAAGCAAACTGAACTGTGTTTCGGAATAACTCGAGTAAATTCAAATCGCCTCCATGTATGGAAAACAACAGGGGACAGTGAAAATCCTCTCACTGCAACTTCAAACTTCCAAAGCTGTCAAGTTACACAAAGTTGCTGAGAGTGTCACTTCCTGTCAGCGCACATCATTAAACAAAATAAAAGACAATAATTTAAATGAATATTTTTCAAATTGGGCTGCAAGGTGACTCGGTGGTTAGCACCGTTGCCTCGCAGCAAGAAGGTCACTGGTTCGCATCCCAGTGAAGACACCCTGGATCTTTCTGTGTGGAGTTCACATGTGCAACGTGGGTTCTCTCCGGGTTCTCTGGCTTCCTTCCACAAGTTCAAAAACATGTTTAGGTTAATTGGTGATTCTAAACTGTCCGTAGGTGTGAATGTGAGTGTGCTTGGTTGTCTGTCTCTAAGTGTAGACAGACAAAAGAAAGTGTTGCAAGTTAAATAAACAGTAAGCGGTACACGATACATGAGAAGCAAGCGTTACAAGTCAAATAAAAAGCACGTCCAGCAAACCTAAGCTATGAGAGAAGTAGTAAAAGTGTTTACATTGTTATTTAAGTGAGAAAGCTTTACAGATTGTGCAGGAATGTGGGAATGATTCACTTGGGAATGTGAAAAGTCTCACAGTGTGACTTTTAAACAACTTGAAATATGCAATTATGTAAAGCAAATAATGTAAAAAGTAAATCATAATCTTATTTAAAAGCTTTGCTTGAAAATAACACATTGAGTCAAGGCCTATGGTGGGGATTAGGGGCCTCTAGCCTTGTTGATTAAGCTAACTGAAATTGGGGAAAAAAAAAAAAGGAATGATAATAATAAGAAGAAAAAAATACATGAAGAAATAATGCAAAAATAAGTACAGTGAACATGGATTTCAGTGGAGGGTTGTTTAAGTAATTGGTGACAAGTTGTTTTGAGCATCGTCATTTGTAATTATGTGATCAATAATGTAACTTGTTTTATCAGGCAGAATAAAACATCTTACCTTCAACTGTAGAGAGCTGAGGCAAGCAAAACTTATTGCCCTTTAATTTCAGTACTACATGGACATTACAGAGCCAATAAATCAATGAATCAATCAGGCAATATTTGTATTGTACTTTTCAGACAAATTAAAAAGTGATTGTACTTGGAGTGGAAATATTTCAGACCTTGGGTAGGGTTGGTCTTTATGTTTTTTTGGTTTGAAAATGTGCGAATAATTGCATTTTCATGATTACAAACTACCAGGTTTATTCTCTGTGCAACAGCAAAGTTTATGAACAATATTGACACACAAATAAAGTGAAAAGCTTTTTTTCTTTACTGACATATGATATTTCTGTAAATACAGCTTAGTATATGTACTGAGATGAAAACAGACCCCTAAAATAGAAAGTAAATAATGTTTGACATAAAATGTAATAATGCAGTTTAAGTTGAAATCCCTCGGACCGGACGTACCTTCGTGTGTCGTCCACCTTGACGTAGCTCCGCTCAGCAGCTTTGTTTCAATCAGCGGCTCACTGGCTCCTGCTAAGGAAGCAGAAAAAGCTGCACAAGTTTAGTGAACAGGCGCAGGACCTTCTTTGGATCACATCCTTCGCTGGTTCACTTGGTTTATTTGTGAAAAGTAAATCGGGTTTTTCATGCTGATTTTCTGCCTGATATCGGACTGATTCTCGGACACCGGCTTGTTTCAGAGTCACGCTGACTGAGCCGCTCAACAGTCTGCAACTGGTCGCCAAAAAAGAGACTAATTTGGACTTTTTGGGGAAAGTTTGCACCACTGAAGCGGTAAGAAAAACTTTGTGGGTTTGTCTCAGGTGTAAAGTTTTCTGATCGTGTGGTTTGTTTGGAGCAGCAGGTGCAGAGAAGCCCACGGTGGGGTCCTGCTGCTGGTAACGGTTCCTCTGGGTGTAGCCTGCTGCAGAGCTGTTTTACATGTCATTTATCCGAGTTCCGCATCTGAACATGATCAGTTTTTCTTGTTAATTCAGTCAACACAACAGGCAGCATGTGGACTCCCTTGTTTCGCATAAGAAGAGTTTGTTTCTGTGGCCACATGTTGGTAAAATGTTGTGCCTTGAGTTAGTCGAGGCGGCATGTGGCACCTTTTAATAAGATTAATCTGAGATTGAGCTCGGTTTAATCTCATCACAGTAAACCTGCCTTCACTCAATGAAAAGCTGCTGGATTATCACAGTTACAACTTGGATCATCACCTTCATTAATCAGACCTGAATCTTAAGTTTTTAGATGCAAAAATCCAATATGTCATTTGGCTGATATTATCCTTTTACTGATGTATAAGTGTTGGTGTATATGTGTTGTTCTATATGCAGTGTTTTGCAGAACATAATGCAGAAAAATATACTTTAGGCACTTTGTCCAGCAGAGCAGCCCAGACTCAGTTCTTTATAGGCTGTCAGCACTGTCTGCAGCACCTGTAGCAGAGCAGCAGGTGGTGCGGAGTCAGCTGGTGTCTGCTTGAACAGCTGATAATTAGTTTGTGAAATACAACACTGGAAACTTGATAAAGTCCAACATGTATTGTATATCTTTTATTTATATATACATGATACGGGCCGATATATATCTTTATTGGATTTTTTTCTACTCTGGAAGTCACTTTCAACATCAGCCCTAAAACTACAGTATTGTTTTTTATTATTTTTTTATTTTTGCAAATTACTGTCAACTGAACTCAACTGAGCTTTTGCAAACCGATCCTAAACAACAGGTCAGTTACACAAGGCTTGAGAAGTATGCAGATAATATCATTTATTATAATAATGATCCCATACAATAATAGAACTAAAGACAACCCACTAGAAAGGTCATTGCAACACAGTACAAGTATACACTATAAGTTCAGTTTATGCAAAAGTCACATTACTTCCACCATGGGCTTCTACAGAAATGCAGCTGCAGTTTTCTTGTGTAGCAATTAAAAACAAAAACGTTACAAACTTTTAAAAGAGCCTTGAGAAATACGCAGTAGTTGGTAATTGTTGCCTTTCATCCTCTATCGGCCCACAGCTGAGGTTTCTCAGTCAGTCCAGAGGAGCTAAATAAGGTTCCAGTTGGTTTGCCAACTAACAGCACATGATCTGTTGAAGGTCTGCGTTCTGTCTGACTGCTGGACTCGCAGCAGAACCCCAACATGCAGCTTGAATGTCTGACAGACAGAATTTCTGGCTGATGAGCTGAAGAGTCTGTTCTTATCTGACCTCTCTGTTCCAACAAACATATAAACAGACTCAAAGTTACTCTGGAGCAGAGTGATATCAGTGATCTCAACCCTTTAGTAAGTCAGAAAAAAAACTTTTTCTTAAGGGTGAGAAAACTGTAGGTGCACTAGACTCTGAACACCTCTTTTCAAAGAAAATTTCCTGAAAGAACAGAAAAAGTCAAAGGTTGCTTTTATGAACGAGGCCTTGAATATTGCCTCATTTTACTGCTACTGCAGCCAATCGTTGAGAAAGAACCGTATGGATTTATGATGAAACTTTCAAAAATTTGTTGAAAATATACCAAAAATCTGAGAAAAAAAATAATGAAACCTAATGCATACAACACAGTATTATCATAATTTAGATAAACAATTACTTGCCGTTTTCTTTATTGTCATTGCATTTTTATTTTATTTTTTTACGATCAGTTACATTTGGAATTTAATGGTGTTTTCCGGATCATTGCTGGATTTGACACTTTAATACTGACTACAGTGTATTTCACAGATAATAATATCGAAACTAAAAACCTGAGCTACAGTTTTCCCAATTAAAAATCACATAGATTAAATTGATCGTCTTATCTGTATTGGTGAGCACAAGTGTAGCTGACATGCTGTAAAGCTTGTAGCTGGCTCGTATAACACAATATAAAACAACAACATAAGACAAATAAAGCGATAAAGTATGTGAGGTACAGCCTATAAATGGAAATAATAAAACCATTTTATACAGGGGGAGAAAAAAAGAAAACAGAGATGCACAGATGGTCAAGAATGATGGACTTTGGTGTGAGACAGTCAAGGTGGTAGTGACATGATGCGATTCGGTTCGATAGTACAACCTGCAAACAAACTATGGATGCAAAAAAAAAAAAAAAGCATCTTAATGGCACACTGGAAGAGAGTTATTTTTAGTGTCAGTGTTAGAGCTCAGTGCAGTGAGTTGAAGTTCTGCAGCTGTCTGTGCAGAGCGTATGGGCTCAGATCCAGGCAAACAATCTTTTTTTTTTTTTTCCCATTTTCTGTTATGTAGGAGGAATGCAGGATGGATGTTAACTGGATCAGATGATGAACCCATAGGTCTGTAGTTGCTCAGAATTCTTGTTGGTTTTGGATCCAACTGAACATGCAAATATTTATTGAGCTGAACCTCATGTGCGTTGTTCTGCTTTGCCGCCAGAGTTCTCACTACTGACTGAATAACGGTGGAAAAGCATGGGATGGCAGTTTAGTACTTTATATTAAAATCAGCACGGCAGGACTGATTCATAGAGGGATTTTTAAACGATTCCTTTGCCATCTTTGGTCAATCCTCGCAGGATTAGCTCTGCAGCATCGCAGCACGTGAGGCTTCCTGCTAAGTTTTGTTGGCTTTTCTTTTAGTCTTTCTCCTGTTGAGTCACAAGTACAAATGACAGGTTTGGCTTCTGCTTCAGGTCTCAGTCTCTGTTTGTTCCATCGGTTCCTGCATCTATCTGTCTCTTTAGTTTTCCATCAGTTTGTTCCTTTGCATCAGTATTTCATCTCCTCTTATTCTATGGCTAATTTCCTCCATCCTCCTCCTCCTCATCAGTCTTCCTCCTGGATCTGATTTCTTCAGAGAAGCTTTCAAACAGGCTGCCCTGTCACCCACACAGCCATGAGCATCCATCAGCCTGTTTCCACTCGACTTTACTCTTGAACGTACACTAATTTCTGGCTGGTGCAACACTAAGGTGTTCAACTCAGACATTACAGAAGGGTTAATGATTTTAAAAGTCTCAACCTCCTTTTGACTTGAACACTTTTGAAATCACAGCTTCTGTCTTCTCATTTCCCCCAACTTCTCTCTTTGTCTTCCTCTTTGTCTCCCCTTCCTGTAAAGACAGTCAAACTGAGGCTCTGTGTGAGTAATGTCATCAGATCTGTTTTGTTTGACGACAAGCTGACTGGATTTGAGTCGCAGGAAAACAAAGGACCTGTTGCCATGTGCCTTTTGAGAGCCCTCCGAGTGAGCGGCTGGAGGACGTACGTCAGAGACGGATCCAGTGAATGGACATGAAGGGACACAGGAGATTTTCTCTTTTTGTTCACCGTCCTTTTATCTAAACCTTGATCTGCTCGCTGTCAACAAATCACGTCACCGAGACCACAAGGACTCAGACGTGCTTTAGCGATGAGATTAGCTCAACAGGACAGAGCAGGTCTGTTCTTTACTCAAACTAGACTTTTCACCATGATTTTGGGAACCAGATTTTTGTCTTCATTCCTTTGTAAGGATTGAAAACTGTATTCTCAACAAGCGTGACAGCTTGGGTTAGACCCTTAGCAAACTTAAATTACAAATTTTGGTTAATCCGATGTTTGCTCAGGTTAAAGTTGGTAGGTAAGTAAGGAGAGGCAGATGTCAGCCAGGCTCCTCCAAACACTTTGTACTGGGACATGCTAAATCTTTTTCTGGCGTACTGTATAGTATAGAAACATGGATAACTGAACACATAGTATTTCAAATGTAACATGGCAAAAATACCCAGATGTCCTACTCCACTTGGTTGGATTTTGAAGTATGTAGACCAGCATGGTTTTCTGATGTCGCACTACAGACTGCAATGACAAAGAGCATTATTATGATGAAGCAGTATATCCAAGTAGTATGCAAACTGTAGGAAACAGTGTGTACTTTGTGAGGGCAGCTGTAGTACGCACTTGAAGTCAAAAGAAGAAGTCAGAACGCAGACTAAACCCGTTACAGACTTCACTGACGTCACAGCTGTAGCGCTCGATGGATGGAGGCTCATGAGAGTTGGAAATGGTTTAAAAAGATGGCATGGGCCACGGTGTCATGACAACATATGGTGCTTAGAAACAGCGCTTCGCCATTTTTTAAAAAAAGAAGTGATTTGGGCTTTTGTTTTATGAACTGCTCAGTTGATCGCTCCCTGATTTACGTTGAAGTGTTCATAAATTTTTTCATAGTCGTGAACATTTGACAAACAACTCTGTGAATGTGCAATAAACAACCACATTAGCCAGCAGCCACATGCCACCACTTCCAGACAAACTTCCCACACTTGGTTTGTGTACATTTTGTGTACACACATACACTCGCCATGAACAATGGGCAAGTCTTCTGGCACGTTCTGCAGATATGTGGACGAACCCAAAGACCTCAATCACTTAACAGGAAACGGCCTCCGAGTCTGTGAGCGTGGAGACTGGGCCTGAGCCTCTGTACTGTCCTGGGAGTGGAGGATCCTTTGTTTTTTTTTTTTTTAATCGTTTTCTATCGTGCCTGAAAAAAGAACAGACAGTTCTGAAGAAATGTACAGACAACAACGTGACACAATGAGACCAAAGGGCAAGAAGCAGTTTATGACTTTTAACAACATTTGTCAACGACTAACACATTTCAACATTTAATCTATTTAATATATATATTTTAATTCTGGCCTTTAAATGAAGCTAATCTGGCCAATAAAGACACTGGAGAACACAGCATGAAACCATATTGTCATCGCCAACAGGTTTTTATTTTTCATCATTTGTGTTTGTAACAGAATTCTGATCACAGACCTGAAGCAGTTAAACAAGTCTGGCTCGTGCTTATAGCCAAAAGTCTCAACAATAGCATGAGGATTAATCAAAACTTACACTATAGAATCATTGCAATTGTAGTATAACTTAAGACAATATTTTTTGTATCATTACATTCTATCTTTTGAATACTGTCAGCACAAGCACTGCTTTGAAGTTCTAAATCTTCAGATGGGGAAATAATTGTTAGACAAAAACGGTTTTCTGCCTTTCTTTTGCAGTTCTTCTTTTTAAAGTTGTAATTGACAGTAGTTTTGTCGTCTCCAGGCTGGTTAGTTGTGGCTCTGTGGCTGTATCTTCGTTTCATTAAGTGCCATGATGGCCGTCTTCTCGTCATCTCAGAATTCTCTCCTTTTAGTTACAGCGGAGTGATAATTTAGTTTGCATTATCTGATGACTTTATGGATGCAGTTTGTGCACAAACAATGGTGGCTCAGAATGTTTTTGGCTATGTGAAGTGTGATTTTTTTTTTTTACAGTTTTGCTACATTATATTGTTCAACAAAATGAATTGTATGTATTGAATTATTACAAAACTTTTTTTAATGTGTTTTTTTTAGAAGATCCCATAATTATTTAACCTCTGTGACATAATTCAGACATTGTCATGAAAACAACAGGTGGTTTATTGATTACTGCCAAAGCTGGATACTGCTTTTTGTCCCTGGTGCCTCCCTTATAATACAGAAAGAGATAAAGAGTGCATGGGGCCCCTCTGGAGTTCCAGTTTAACTGTAACGGCTTGGAAAAAATGTGAATGTTCTGTTGGAGACAGTTAATGTAAGCTGAATGTTAATTAGTGACTGAGGCTCCCATGGACGTATGAAGCCAGACAGCATGACACCGATGCATTACATTACCCAAGAACCAGCGAGCAGCTGAAGCCTTGTTCACAATAATATGGAAACTTTTATAGACAAAAGTCTTCCCAAAGTTTCTGTCCACAAAGACATCATTTTACAGACTGTACTTGTACACACAAGAGCACAAAACTGACTACAAACACTCTAACAAGCATGCCAAGCCATTTTACATCAACAGCATGCTGTGAACCAAAAAGTATTGGGTGAAGTGGTACAGCAATACCACGTTAAGATGTAGAACTGTAATTGCAAGTGCTAACCAAATGTGAAAAGCCGGTATATGTTTACCGTTGTTGTTTTAGGCTCATTACACAAAGCAATCATGTGCAAATTAACTGACATTATCGTCACTCAGCCTCTTCATATTAGACAGGCTTGCATAGCCAGACCGTGCTGTAGTACAGAATGGTTTCTGCAAAATAGTGCCAGAGGAGATGTTTTGGTGGTAGATGTGCACGCAGGAAGGCGAGATCTGTCAAATTATCTGATTCACCAAAAAACAAAAAGAATACACGAGCAGGGCTGCCTTACTGAACGATCCACATCATCTGCAAAACTTGCCTTTTTCAGTGCAGTAGGTCGCCAGCCTGAAAGTTGTTGTTGCTATTTCCTGTAGTGAAAGGGAGTTTAAAACTGTAATATTAGATAGCAGAAGAAAAAGAGAACGCTGTGTGCTAATGAAGGATTCAGATCATCGATTACACATGAAGTCGAGTTTTTAAAAAGCTTTAGAAGACAAAATCTAAGTTTGATTGACCTGAAACACAGTTTGCATGTGGATGGGAGGCTCAAGTGTAAAGGGGAATGTTAGCTTTGCAAAATATCCAATATAATAATTTTTACCTGCCGAGGGA